>NC_088869.1:10317107-10493376 GCF_032884065.1 Artemia franciscana | reverse complement strand
AACTGGGTGTGCGTATTTTCTCTAGAAATCAATAGATATACAATGCATCAGTTCAATAGGACGACGGAAGATGGAATAATTACTGCAAGAATGGCCGTCAGAGACAAAAGTGAAGTAAAGGCCTTTAAAAAACGTAAGACATTAAACAAAAATGGTCTCTTACTAGTTGTCACAGTCACTTATAAGCATTTTTTGACATGATATTTAAGGTTAAAATAGCTTTTGATATAATTTAATCTACTTCACGTCAAGCATTGAGAAAAATCTTAATACAGCTACATCCCCTCCAAATATCATGGCATGATAGATAATCAAATATATCCACGAAAAAAAATGATTTACATTAACCTCAAAAGAGGGTTTAAAAAAACAAAACCAAAACATGGCGTGCCCTGCTCTACTAACTTAGCACTCAACACTCAACTCCTTCCTTAACACACATCAGTAAAAATAAAAACACAAACATTAATGATTTATTGCCATTTTATTCTATCAATTATATATCCTATTAATTACACTACTAAACGTTGGGGTGGGGAGCCACATGAGGTTTGTTTTAAATTTCTTCTAAGCCCTATCAACCTTTTATTTATATCGTCGGGGGTAATTTATGGCTTAGAATGGGTAACTCAAGTTTTTGTCTTCCTTGAACATACATATAGCCCCTGGTATATCTTGAAAAAGATTGTCCACCCGGGGAAGAAAATATATTTTCCAAGATTCCTCTCATGTTTCTATGCAATCATAACGACAACTTCCAGGAAAACAAATAAACGGTGAAACAAAGCAGAGAAAGACTTTAAAGTTATGTAATGAATACAAAAAAGTTTTCCCTTTCTTCAATTTTTTCCACTCTTGAGATCATCATCCCGTGTAGAAGTTGAAAAGGAGAAAAAAAATGGGGAAAACCATGTTTTTTTGCCAATTTGCAAAGTAAACTCCGCTCCAAAGTTTTTTGAGTAGGTTTGTTTTTTTTGCTGGTTCCTCACAATTCTGTACCAAAATTGTATTAATCCTGTGGGAATCCGCATAGTTCTGTATTTTTTTTCCGTTTGAACAATAGCTGATCATGAAAACTAAATTCTCTATAAGGAAAGTTCAACTTGAACTTTGGAAAATGAGATATATCAAGTTAAATAATAGCAAGCAAGAATGTTACATGGAACGAATAAACGAACTTTTCTGATAACTGTCAGTCAATAGAACCAAAACGAATATTTCGGCTAAACGACTAGTAGCCGTCTTCAGTGAAATCAAAGAAAAAGCAGAATAAAGAAGCCCAACTCACAATAAAATTCCAACTCACGATTAAGAGCTTCTCAATATAAGCAAAGACAAAGTTATTCTCAGAAGTTGTAAAACGTGGATTAGATTTTTAATGGTATTTTTTGTCTTAGTTCCTCTTCTATTTCGCCCAGTATGGTTATTGGTCATATAACTGAAATATTCGCTTAGATGTTATTTTAATCACTGTGGTCATAAGAAATCCACATTTTGCGTAACTTCTAGCTTTTCTTATGATGGAGGGGCAGTGGGGCTTTCCATGCTTCTAAAAAAATAGAGTTTTATCTTGTCTTGGACAGCAAGCGTAGGCATGTGAAATAAAAGTTCTAGGTGCAAGTCGATAGTAAACTAAAGTAATTAATTAAAATAAATTATAGTAATATTAATGGTAGAATTCTGTTTTGTAATAAGGCTATAGCTCATGTTCTTGAAGTTCATTATTTAGACTTTACCATTGATTCTAATCTTTCGTGGAAATACCGCAGTGATGTTGTTGCAACAAAGGTGGCTCGTGGGCTTGGACTGATTCAACGCTTTAGAATTTTTTTGCCTCCAAGAGTCTTATTATTTTTATATCAGGCTTTCATTCACCCAATCACCCATATAATGAGTTAAAGGTAATTCTTTGGTTTTAAAAATTAACTGAAGAGAAAAACAAAACACAAAGGAAGAAGAAAAGAAATGTTTTCCTGCTTTAGCAACTAAGATAAATGAGGACTTGAACAAGGTCTTGACCTCACTCACTTATCCAATCACCTAGGCCAAAACAGTATAACCCAACAATCCAACAATCAACCAAATAGAAGTGTCCAAATTAATGCAAAATTACTATCAATAAATGTAAATATTTAGTAATGCTGCATGTTATGGACAAGCAACTTTTATTTTAATTTTATACATGTAGAGGTTTGAAAATAGGGTTAAAGAAACTTAAAAACAGGTTTTTAAACATGAATCACGTGGTTACGTCAAAATGTATGTTGAAGGTATGTTGGGTATGTTGCAGGTGCGCATAATATATTGCTTGATATAGGTCAGCTTCGGGAATACCAGGTTGGAATTTTTGCCTATCAATGATGAAACTGTGCATGTTCTGCGGTTTTTCATGATTATTGCAGATACAATAGGTTTTCTCATCATTGTGGAACGCGTCATACTAGTGATTTTTTTTACCCTAATATAAATGGACGAAAAATGGACCCAATACAGTTAGCACATCTACTACACAAAGAGCATAGTTATGAAGAAGAAAGTTTAATGTTACATCCATGGTTATCGGTTATGGTTTTCTTCTCAAAAATAGCGGCAGACTTTTGACTCATTGTAAGAGCATAATGGATAAATAGAGTACTTTTCATTAGCAAAAGACTTAATCCTAAAATGTACTACTACTTTTTGCGAAACTTCCTTTGTCAATAGAATTTCAAACAGTAGTAGTTTAAGGATGGGTAGTTAAGAATCCTTTTATATAATAGGATAGTTTGTAACAGAAAGAGTGTTTATTATATTTATTTATCGATTATTGATTTTATATTTATATTTCGTTATATATTATATTTATTATAATATTTATTTATTGATTATTGATTTGTATTTATTGAAGATTGTATTTATTTTGATTTGTATTTGGCGATTATTATGCTATTTAATACTAAACTATTGGCTTACTTTGATGATTTATATTTGTTACACTTACTTTTATATTTATATTAGGCTATTTATTATATTTATTATTATATATATTTATTGATTATTGATTTATTGAAGATTATATTTATTTTGGTTTATATTTGGTGATTATTATACTATTTAATGAAAGTGACGTCGTTTGGAAAAAGTAATAAACGAAGCCCAGGTCATATGATTGAGCTTTTTGAATCCCAAATATTTCACTCAGAAGAAAAATTAATCTTAAACCTAATGATGGAAAATCACACTTTCCTTAAATTTATTGTATCATTTGATATTGTTAAGTTATAAAAAATAAATTTCAAGTCTTGGCTGAAGGGTGAAGAATTTGAGACCAGCGCCATTGGTAAGGACTGTTAAGTCTAGTTCCGCATACCTTAATTTTACGCTACCTCTGTGGCAGAAATGTGGCGATTAGGGCTTGAACTATGAAAACTGAAATATTACTTAATTTCTGCATTCGCTATAGGCCTGCTCTTTAGTGAAATGGCATGCAGTTTAAAATAATAAATTACTGAAAATCATACCTTTGAGCTTTTTGATACCAAAATATTACACACGGGAAAACTTTGATCAATCTTAAAGCCAGGTGACATGAAACCATATTTAGCTAAAAATGATTTGATTATTTTGTAAGCAGCCTTGCTACTTGTCCACCTAATTATCAATTGGCTAATAACACTTGGATAATTGTCCACAACAATTATCGCTGACCCATTGAAGCCCAAAGAGTTGAGGACCCTCAAGTTAACAATTTTTCAAGAAGCATCAATGAGGACTTCACCCTATTTCTAATCGGGACTAATAGACTTAAAAAATAAAGCTTAAAAAGGCAATTTATGTTCAGTAGGGAACTATTATTATTTTCAAGGAATTGTTTTCAAAAGATTGGCCGCCGATCGGCGAAAAGCACACTAATGAAATCACAATGGTGCAAAACGCCGGAGGTTTTGAGCCCCTATCTTCAAATTTAGAACAAGGCTGTGCTTTAAAATTAATAATATATGATCCTATTATACAATCGTAAAAATCAAAAGGCTATTAATTATATATTAATTTTAGACCCTCCGGATCTTGAACTAAAAATGGAGCCTTCAGAGGCAGTGATAGAAGCAGAAAGGCCCAATATAACACTGACCTGTGAAATCATCTTTGGTGAGCCATCAATGCTAGTTGGTGTTCGATGGTACTTGGACGGTGATTTACTCAAGGAGTTACCAGAGTGTAATGTAAGTTTTTATTTAGTTCTGAAATTTTTCTTTTGCTGAAAAGTCATTAATAATCTCAGGAGAAACAGCCTCATTTAATTTATCCTGTATATGCTGGTAAGTTTCCATAAGAAAAAGCTCCTAGAAAACTTTCTAGAAAGTGTATTTAGAAAACCTGGAACATTCTAGAAATGAAAAAATCTTTGCTTACTTTTGCTCTGCTACGCGGGGAGAAAACATTCAGATGTTCTCTTTTAAAAAGAATCTAGGCAGTAAGAAGGAAAAGTGGCGCGAAAAATTCCCGGACATGTTTCTGAGAACTCTTTATATAGAAAATGAGTTACTAGTCTTCATACTCTAGGAAAACAATATTGCCTTGCTTAGTGTTTTTTTTTTATTTATTTTTATTTCCATCAGCATTGGAAGACATGATAAGGAAAATGATCCACAAGCTCTGTTACTTCTGTCATGGGGGTGCCAGGATGGCGTCCCTGACAACTTCCAAATGGTAACCGTAAAATATTTACATGTTCTGATTCTGCCTGATAAAATTGCCATATTGTGTATTTGAAAATTTTTCCAAATACTTCAATCGAAAGCTACAAATATTTGAAACTTACAATTGGGTGTGACAAAATTGCTCAATTTTTTCGTTAGCTTTCACTGCTTTTGATTTTTGACTAAAATCATTCCCAAATACTAATTCTATAAACATGCACTCAAAATAAGCAAATATCGTTAATGGCTAATAGACAGATTATTTGAAGTGCTCCTGTCCCCCCTAGAAGGGCTGCTGAATATTCTCCTAATGTAAATTTCTTCCAGAGTCTCGAAATACCTGTAGAATGGAAACAACTTAACACACAGTTTTTTTCGAATTTAGTGATTTTTGGGGTAAAGTTGTCACATCTTGTACACACAAGAGACTCTCACAGAGGAGGGGAGGAAGCATTCAGCCCTCACCCTTCTGAATAATCAAAATACACAAAAAATTGAATATTTTTAACCTTCAAAAAATATCACACTCGAACAAAATGACCTCAATTTGTTGCCCTTCTCGTCCAGAAAGTTTGTTTGTCGATGAGCCCCTCCCTATGAGGGAGGGGCATATTCCCCATTGGGAAATGTCGCTACTGTTGCCTTTTTATATACGCTGTTTGACTCCTCTTTGCTTTTTTTCTTCATTAATCCCCATTATTTAATTATGGCTATGTATAAGACCTTACCAGCTCCTCTTGGTCAATGCTGGTCTCATCTACAACTCATACAGGGGCAGACATAGGGGGCGTCCTTTGGCACTCTCCCCTCCAGAAAGATATTTCTAAAATTCCTATTTTTTCCATAATTAGTTGTATTAGTGTAACTACCTCACCCCCAAAGATATTGCATTTCCCCTGCAATAAATTTATATGCAGTCGCTATTGGCCTCATTCGGTGTCTCACAACGTCGTGGAAAAGTTGCTATTAGTCATTATTTTTCGTAACAATCTGGTACTTCTTTAAGAAGATATTGTTCTTATCATAGTTAATGGGAAGGAAGCACTAATCTTTTACTAAAATGAACTGCATTTGTGAAACGATCCTCCACTATCTACAATTTGTGAAACTATCCTCCACTCAAAACTTTTTGAGACGTTTGAGACGTTTAAGAATGTTGAGAGTTTCCCGAGAGATCGAATCACTTTCCTGCAGCTATTGAATAACTTTATTTAACTTCTTTGATTAAAATAAAAATCCCACAGAAACAAATTTTAAGCTTTTAAATTTGTAAGTTTGGAAGTTTAATCAAAATTATCATTTTATGTTTTTCAGAATTTAGGACAGGTTTTTTAAACATGAAATTCTTCTGGTAGGGGAACGTTTTCTTTCTCTTTTTGGGTACAACCCTTAATTTCTTAATACAATACTTGTTTTTCCATCGTATCTTAAGATTTGGATCCCCTATGAGGCATGTGACTTTGCGACAAGCCTAACGGTGTTATTTATACCGTAAGGGCAAGATACATATTTCATTTTATTCATTTTCCAGGTCTATTCATTCACGGGGTATGTCCTACTAATGGTTATAAAATTACATAACGAGGTATCGGGAGGTCCTTTACTTAGAGAAGGATCTAACCTTGGTGAAAAAAAAAAAAAAAAAACGGGAAGAGTTTCGTCTTTTCACATGTTTTTATGCCCTTAAGTGTGTTTTTAACCTTAAGAAATAGAGAACAAATTTTGACAATATAATTTGTAGATGGATAAAAGTCAATCTTGAACATCGAACCAAAATCGTCTTATGTTGAAACACCAAAATGAAACACCAAAATCAGTGGTATAATTCCGTCAAAAGTTCCCCGAATCAAGTGAACTGACAGTGAAAAATGAAAAATAGGCCGTATAGTGCCATAAAGACAAAATTATTACTAAAGAGAGAAGAGCCGTTTCTGAGGATGCTTGAATTATTTAGGCTTATCTTAGTTTTGACTAGATTTTTGAAGAAACTAACTCAATTTCAGATGGAGGGAGAGGATAAACTGGAGTCTGGGGGGGAGAACCGAGTTCGGTGAGGGGCAGTTGTCCCCTTACCTCATAGCAAATGTCGTCACTGACTAAAACCCTAGAGCTGCAGAAAAATAAGATATCTAAATCTTTCATTAGGAAATAAGCCTAATAATATATTTAAGATATACAGGGCTGGATGAAAATAATTTCGAGATTAATTAATCAAGTGGTATATAAGTTCGCATACCACTCCAAAACATGAATAAAAACATAAACTCAAGATATTTTTGAGTTGTGAGAAAGAGTCAAACTTTAGCGCAAAGAGCAGGGCATTGAGGAGGGAACAGCCCCTTTCATATACGGATTAATATCTGTTCGTTCTAAATTTTAATGTCACTCCTTACTTTCAGTTAAAAAAACTTGATTTTAATATCCCTAGAGGACGACCCAAAAGAGATTGCAAGTTAATGGCCTTTTCAGCTTCCTTCAGCAGTAATACACAGCAATTTTTTAATAACAAAGAAATGTCACGAGGGGACATCACGATTTTAGAAATGTCTTGGTTTGGTATGGCCCAAAATCGGTTGGGAACCACTGGACTAGAGTTTTCGAGCAACCAGGGGGTGTATTAAATTCTAATTTCGTTAATTATTGTTAAATAGTGAAATTATTTTTAGAATAACTTGTACTCGACCATCTCCTGCTTTTTCCTGTGTGCCAGATCCCTTAAACTACGGACCAAAGGCTTCGAAGCTGTTTTCGAAAACAGCAGTCCTAGTGCTTAATTATTGGATTGTTAACAATCTCAAGTCTTACTGATAATCTGTTTAAAATTTTGATGACCTGAAGTTGTTCATTTCGCCAGTTTTTTTTCGGTTACGTTAATTTACATGATTAAATAACACGACAAAACTCAGACACTCCTATGAATGAAATGGGTAAGGTTTTGCATACAAAAGCCCAAGTCTTAAGTTAAGTTTGAATTTTATTGTTATGTATTTGTCGTTTAATTATATCGTACCATTATATAACGGATATATTATGTACTATTTCTTATTAACTTTTCATATTTTAAAGCTCAATGACACTAGCTATGTATATGTCGATGAAGATTTTTGCGACATTGATCAAAGTAAATTGCTTCTTGAGAATGTGGTAAGGTTCTTCCAGGGTAATTATTCTTGTGAAGGAATGACTTCTGCTGGCTGGGGACCAAGGTCAGAAGAAGAGGAATTAGTCATACGTTGTAAGTTTTACTCAAGCACTGACGAATCCAGGTGATCCGGAGGGACCCCGGCCCAAAGATTTTATTCTGACGCCTCCTTTCCCTGTTTTTTTCTTTTTCCAATCTTTTTTTCGAATTAATTTGTCAATTTGGTCAATAATTGGCACCTTTGTCACACTGTCCACCCAAGGTTTTGCTCATTGGTGCCCTTGTTATATTCCCCTCTCCCAAGAAGGCATCCAAGAATATATATATATATATATATATATATATATATATATATATATATATATATATATATATATATATATATATATATATATATATATATATATATATATATATATATATATATATATATATATATATATATATATATATATATATATATATATATATATATATATATATATATATATATATATATATATATATATATATATATATATATATATATATATATATATGTATAAAACAAATTTTGTTTTATAAATTAATTATATATATATATATATATATATATATATATATATATATATATATATATATATATATATATATATATATATATATATATATATATATATATATATATATATATATATATATATATATATATATATATATATATATATATATATATATATATATATATATATATATATATATATATATATATGTGTGTATAAAACAAATTTTTTCAACAGAAAGTAAGGATTACACTTAAAACGAACAAAAATTATTACGTATATGAGGGGGTTCACCCCCCAATCAATCCCTCGTTCTTTACGCTAAAGTTTTATTAGTACTTTCATAAGAGCTATTTATTCTAATTAAACGAGCTTTTTGATTAAAAGGTGATTCTTAAAGAATGTACTAAAGAGAAATAAGGGAACATAGATGTTGGTTACGTAAGATGTTCTTTACGTACGTTTCATTACATAGAGTTCGTAAGTTAGATATGTTTATTACTAATAAAAACGTTCGTAACTAAAATTAGGAGTTCTAGTGCTTTTTTTAAGCAACCAAAAGGTGGAGGGCCACCAGGTCCCCTCCACCTCCCATTTTTCCCAAAATCGTCAGACCAAAATTTCGGAAAAATAAATTTAGAAAAAAAAGTAAATTAGTACGTAAATTTCGTTTGAATTATTCACGTACGGTGAACCAAAATCGAAACCTGAATTAGCTCAAAAACGTTCAGAAATTAAGTAAAAGAACAAGTTTTTTTTACTGAAAGTAAGAAGCTACATTAAAACTTAAAACGAACAGAAATTATTCCGTATATGAAAGGGATTGTCAGCTCCTCAACACCTTGCTCTTTACGATAAATTTTATTCTTTCTTACACCTCTGTTTTTTAAAACAGTACGATACTTTGATTTATTGTTAAGCATAATGTAGATGGAATAGCAACGGCAATCTTTACAAGAACATCACGTGTCATAACAAATACAATAGCTTCATATGTAATCTTAATGACTATAAAAGAGATAAATTGTTCCATTCTTATGATTCAGTGGTTAAATAATAAATCTTTGACGTAAACTATAGCGTTTTGAACTTCAAAAACTTAATACCTTAGACCGATAAGGTTGAATTTCAGCTACCATGACCATCATTTTACGTTTATACATTAAAACCGTAAATAAACTTTTAAAACGTAAACTATAGCACAACATATGAACTTCAAAAATTTAATACCTTAGATGAATAAACTGAATTATAGCTATCAGAACAGTCGTATTACGTTTATACATTAAAATGGATTCTACAATCTGACAATTCAGTAACCAAAAACCCTACATTTACTTTGTCCTCCGGGTGGACAATAAGGCTGTGGCAAGTTGCACTTGGCACGTGACATGCAATTACTAACAACGATTTCTACTAAACTTCAAACTTTTTGTTTTCTTTTAAGATTTTTTAATTGCCATTTGTTCTAAAAGCAGTCAAAAGATCAAAGGCGACTCAATGGCACTGCCTAAGTAAAGAGCGATATAGGTCCCATTTTTTTTTTAGTCCAGGGCACTTCGTATAGAAGAATTTGCCATAATAACTTCGGAAGGGGCTCATTCAATTGAAAATTACAAGTTACAGTGCCCTTTCTAGTAGCCATCCCCTACGCCCATCATTTCCCCAAATATGTCTAATTTGAGCTTTGAGACAGCTATTTTGTTCAGCGTAGGTGAAAGGTCCAGTAATTATGTTCTTAATGATTAAACCCAACAGAAGAGCCTTCAGGGAAAGGGTTGTAAGTTATGCCCCGGGGACATATAAGGCTTTATAAAAATGAGGTTTTTATGGAAATGGTGGTTACATAAGGTTTGGAGGGGGCTCATTGGATTGCAAATGGAAAGTTCTAGTACCCTTTTTAATAGTTAAAAGCGATTGGAGGGTAACCCAATCCCCCCCCCTTCACCCATCATATCCTCAAAAACTTAACAACATTTTCAGATAGTAACTTTGTTAAGCATATTTGAAAAGTCGAGTAGTTATGTCATTGGGTATACTCCCCCTCCCCCCTCCAGGAACCTCAGGGTAGGTACTATAATCTATGCGTTAAAATTCAAGGTTTCTATGGAAATTATGGTAGGTTAAACTTTGTATGTTGCTCTGTTGATTAGAAATCAGCAATTTTAGTGTCGTTTTTAAGAGTCAAAAGGGATAGGAGGGTAACAGGTCCCCCCTCTTCTTTTCTTTTTTTTGTCCGTCTACTTTTCTCCTAATGCGTCAGACAAAAAGTTTGAGATAGCCATTTTGCTCAAAATATTCTAAAAAAGTTATAAAAAGGCCTTCGGGGTTGAAATAGCCCCTTAGAACCTGGGTACATGTTTCTTGGTACATGTTAGACTCTTGATTTCAAAAAAAGATAAAGGACATTCAGGCGAGCCTTTCATAGAAGGTTGATGGTAGTGTTGAATTAAACCAAAACATGCTATGTGTATACGAGCTATCAAAAGGGTGTCCATTAAATCCAGAATGACTTAATATATTAATTTGGAACTTTCAGGAAATAAAAAAGGAAGATGATCAATTGACCCTTACGGTAATATTTGTACCCTACTACTACAACTACCACCACTACTACTGCTTCAAGTACTGCTACTACAAGCGCAGTATTGCCTTCAAAAATTGTGGGGAAAATTGAAATAAATCAAAAGACACTATGTGCATTCACATTGTTCAAATAGCTTATTTCAAGAAGGGATTTGAGTATTAAGTTGAAACTTTTAGAAAACGCATAAAGGGGAAGATCAATTGACCAAAAGACAGTATGTGCATGGTACTACTAATACTGCTGCTACATTTACTATTAATGCTACTGCTGCTACTTCAACTACTACGTCTATTGTAACTACTTGTAAGGCTGAGAGCTTCAAGATGAAAATCACAACAGTGCATAAATATACAGGCTATCAAAAAGATATATCAGCAATTTCATAGCCACATCTATTTGTATTAAGTTGAAAGTTCCAGGACTTGGTGAGAAAAACGTTCAAATCCGGAAAATAAAATACATGTACTAACAATACCACCACTGTTCTTGTTCGTGTCAGGTAATGACGCTAAGGGTATTGATGTGGAACTTTTAGGGAACGTTTATGGGAAGTCTTAAGTACACGAAAAAACTACATGCATGCAGATTTTCAAAAGGGCATATAAGCAATATCATAGGTGGCGCCGCTCTATAAAAGCAAGAAACATCATTCAAACTTCTATTGGAGCTAATTCGGTTAAGGATTGAGAGTTTTGTGGCCTTTTTAAGAGTAAGAAGAGATTGGAGTGCAAAAATCCCCCCTCATAAGCCCATTCATTTCTCAGGCACGTCCAACCAAAATTTAGAAACAGCCACTTTGTTCAGCCCAGTAGAAAAGTCCATCAGCTATGTCCCTTGAGATATTGTGTATGTCAACCCTCCAGAGTTATGTAATTGGCCCATTATGCTTTAAAACCCGGTATTTTTTAAACTAAATCAAAAAGCACTGCGTGTATGGTAGCAAATAAGAAACCTCAGCATTAAATCTGGAATTACTAGGGTATTTATTTAAAACTTTCAGGGCTACTACTGTTGTTAATTCTTCTCTTAAAAGTTAAATAAATCAAAAGAGTGTAAGTGTATCCACGTCGTCAAAAAAGATAGACAGAATTTCTTGTGAATGATGTTAAGTTTTATTTTTCAAATCAACTTGAGAGGTATAAACTGAAATTGAACAATAGTATTTGCCTCAGGATTAAAAATTGTTGAAAAAGTTTATCCAACATACGAATAGGAAGGCAAACTATGGATTGCTTTAAAAAAAAGAACCGATTTATAATATTATTTTTCTATGGAAAATGGTATGTCAATGAATAATAAAAAAAGAAACAAAAAAAAACTTTTCCCACAAAATGAGTGTCTTAAAAAAAGTAAAGATCTCTACTAAGCCAAAAATGAGCTGAAATAAAGTCAAATAACCTTCCAGGCCTAAAACTACCACAAATAACCATCAATAAATAAGTGAAACCCAAAACAAATAGAAATTGCCATAAATAGCAGAGTCAAACTCAAAAGAAGCAAAAACTAACATGAGTAGGACTGACAGCCCCCATGCCTTCCCAAAACCAGGAAATAATTTGCGCTTGAGTCTGCAATTCTGCATTAGAGTCTAAAGCAGAAAGAACAACAGAAAAAAATATTTTTTACAAAAAAAGGCCACACAAACACAAGAACTATTTTTGCCTAAACACTTTCTATGGAGATGTAGTCTTGTTGAGGGGTTAACTGTAATTTAAATTGAAAGTTTTAGTGCCCTTTTTAATGGCCAAAACTAATTTGAGGTAAATTGGTCTCCCTCATAAACCTTTTTTATAACTCGATCATGAGCCACATTTGAATTTTCGCTGTAGCATTTCCAGGCTATTGAAAAGCTAGTGACCTAGGAGGGAGGGCGTGAGGTACTTGTCTTCAGAAAGTTTTATTCATAGAGATAATGTTGGTTAGATTCTAGTCTAAATGTTCACACCCGTCTTATAAAAATTGTTAAGTTAAGTGAATAAAACGTTCCGACACAACGTTAAAGCTCAGGAGGGATAATTCAAATCCTCTCCCGCCCCTTCCTCCTTTGGTCAATGACTTTCCCTTAGCAATACTTCCTCAAAAACCAAAATTTGGCTTCTATCCGAAACAAACCATTCAAACCCGCCAATAAAACTATATTGCACAGGAATGTAGTGCCAAAATTGAAATGCCCCGCCCAATTTAGTTAGCTGCTTCATACGGTACTCATAAGCAGGATTTTAAATTGAGGGTAAAGAGAGACCAATAGGTCATAAGAAACAAAAGTTTTAAAAAATATTGTGATGTAAACTATTATACAGGTTTAACTATATAACTTATACAGATAAAAAGTAAGTATAAAACTGATCTTTCTATGGGTTTAACTAGACTGAAAAGTCTGTTGCACAAACTCTAGGGTTAAAAACTTTAAACCCCACTAGAAGATGGTAGCAGATAATTTCTTTGCGCCGACAGCAATGATTTATCTCTTTTTATGGGACTTGGTATTAACCAATACAAAAATTACAAAAATTGAAGTATTTTTAACTTATGAACTGGTTGATCAGATCTTAATGAAATTTGATGTTTGGAAGGATATCGTGTCTTAGAGCTGTTATTTTAAATCCCGACCGGATCTGGTGATATTGGGGGGAGTTGGGAGGGAGAAACCTAAAATCTTGGAAAACACTTAGACTGGAGGGATCGGGATGACACTTGGTGGGAAAAATAAGCACAAGTCCTAGATACATGATTGACATAACCGGAACGGATCCACTCTCTTTTGGGTAGTTTGGGGGATAATTCTGAAAAATAAAAAAAATTAAGTATTTTTAAATTACGGACGGGTGATCGGATCTCAATGAAATTTGATAATTAAAAGGAAATAATGTCTCAGAGTTCTTATTTTAAATCCCGACCAGATCTGGTGACATTGGGGGGGGGGGGCAGTTGGGAGGGGAAAACCTAAAACTTGGAAAACACTTAGACTTGAGGCATCGGGATGAAACTTGGTGGAAAAATAATCACAAGTCCTAGATACATGATTGACATAACCGGAATGGATCCGATCTCTATGGGGTAGTTGGGGGGGGGGGGTTACTTCTAAAAAATTAGAAAAAAATGACGTATTTTTAACATACGAACGAGTGATCGGATCTCAATGATAATTTGATATTTAGAAGTATATCGTGTCTCAGAACTCTTATTTTAAATCCTGACCGGATCTGGTGACATTTGGTGGGGGGGGGGGGGAGTTGGGAGGGGGAAACCTAAAACTTGGAAAAAACTTAGAGTGGAGGGATCGGGATGAAACTTGGTGGGGAAAATAAGCAAAAGTCCTAGATACGTGATTGACATAACAGGAGCGGATCCGCTCTCTTTTGGGTAATTGGAGGGGGGGGGTTAATTCTGAAAAATTTGAAAAAATGAGGTATTTTTAACTTACGAACAGGTGATCGGATCTCAATAAAATTTGATATTTAGAAGGATATCGTGTCTCAAAGCTCTTATTTTAAGTCCCGACCGGATCTGGTGACATTGGGGGGAGTTTTGGGTGGGGGAACCTTAAATGTTGGAAAATGCTTAGATTGGAGAGATCGGGATGAAACTTGGTGAGAAAAATAAGCATAAGTCTTAGAAACGTGATTTACATAATTGGAACGGATCCGCTCTATTGGGAGGGGGGTTAATTCTCAAAAATTAGAAAAAATGACGTATTTTTAACTTACGAAGGAGTGATGGGATCTTAATGAAATTTCATATTTAGAATGACCTCGTAACTCAGTTCAATTATTTCAAATCTAAACCAGATCCAGCATAATTGGGAGAGGGGCGGTTGGGGGATACCGGAAATCTTTGAAAATACTTAAAGCGGTGAGATCAGGATGAAACTGGATGGGAAGAATAAAAGCCTGTCTGAGATACTTGACTGACATAACCGGACCAGATCTACTCTCTTTGGTGGAGTTGAGGGGGGGGGGGGTAATTTTGAAAATTGAAGTATTTGTAACTTACGAAAGGGTGACCAGATCTTAATGAAATTTGATATTTAGAAGGATCTTGTGCTTTAAAGCTCTAATTTTAAATTCCGACCAGATCCTGTGACACTGGGGGGATTGGAGGAGGAACCCAGAATTCTTGGAAAACGTGAAAACTGGGGTATTTTTATCTTACGAATAGGTGATCGGATCTTAATGAAATTTGATATTTAGAAGGAATTCATGTCTCAGAGCTCTTATTTCAAATCCCGACCAAATCTTTTGACATTGCGGGGAGTTGGAGAGGGAATCTTGGAAAACACTTTGAGTGGAGGAATCGGGATGAAGCTTGGTGGATAGAATAAGCAAATGTCCTTGATACGTGATTGACAGAACCGTACTGGATTCGCATCTCTTTAGGGGAGTTGGTGGGAGGGGGTCAGTGATTTGGCGAGTTTGGTGCTTCTGGACGTGCTACGACGATGAAAATTGGTAGGCGTGTCAGGGAGCTGCACAAATTGGCTTGATAAAGTCGTTTTCCCAGATTTGACCATCTGGGGGGCTAAAGGGAGAGAAAAAATTAGGTATTTATAACATACGAGTGGGTAATCGGATCTTAATGAATTTTGATATTTAGAAGGACATCGTGACTCAGAGCTCTTATTTTAGATCCTGACTGGCATTAAGCCTCTTATTTTCCTTTTAAATCAATCTATTGATTCATAGAATTTTGTTAGAGCTCATACCATATGATTTCTTGGCTCTTAGCTCTTCAAGCCTCGTCAAAAGTGACATATGAGCTCTTAGCTCTTGTTTAAATTCTGTCGGTCTGTCGGTCCCGGTTTTGCTACTTTAGGCACTTCCAGGTAAACTAGGACGATGAAATTTGGCAGGCGTATCAGGGACCGGAACAGATTAAATTAAAAATAGTCTTTTTCCCAATTTGACCATCTGGGGGGAGTGGGGGGCCCGTTAATTCGGAAAAATAGACAAAATGAAGAATTTTTAACTTACGAACGGTTGATCAGATCTTAATGAAATTTTCTGTTTGGAAGGATATATTTTCAGAGCTATTATTTTAAATCCCGACCAGAGCTGGTGACATTGGGGGGGGGGAGTTGGGAGGGGGGAACCTAAAATCTTGGAAAACACTTAGAGTGGAGGGTTCGGGATGAAACTTGGTGTGAAAAATAAGCACAAGTCCTAGATACTTGATTGACATTACCGGAACAGATCCGCTCTCTTTGGGGTAGTTGGAGGGGGGGGGGGTTAATTCTGAAAAATTTGAAAAAATGAGGTATTTTTATCTTACGAACCGGTGATCGGATCTCAATGAAATTTGATATTTAGAAGGATATCGTGTCTCAAAGCTCTTATTTTAAGTCCCGACCGGATCTGGTGACATTGAGTTTGGGGTGGGGGAACCTAAAATGTTGGAAAACACTTAGATTAGAGGGATCGGGATGAAACTTGGTGGGAAAAATAAGCAGAAGTCTTAGATACGTGATTTACATAATTGGAACGGATCCGCTCTATTGGGAAGGGGGAGGTTAATTCTGAAAAATTAGAAAAAATGACGTATTTTTAACTTAGGAAGGAGTGATCGGATTTGAATGAAATTTCATATTGAGAAGGACCTCAAAACTCAGATCTCTTATTTCAAATCTCAACCGGATCCAGCGTAATTGGGGGGGGGGCAGTTGGGGGGTACCGGAAATCTTTGAAAATACTTAAGGCGGTGAGATCAGGATGAAACTGGATGGGAAGAATAAAAACCTGTCTAAGATACGTGACTGACATAACCGAACCGGATCTGCTCTCTTTGGTGGAGTTGAGGGGGGGGGTAATTTTGAAAATTGAGGTATTTGCAACTTACGAAAGGGTGACCAGATCTTAATGAAATTTCATATTTAGAAGGATCTTCTACTTTAAGGCTCTAAGAAAAAATGAAGAATTTTTAACTTACGAACGGTTGATCAGATCTTAATGAAATTTGCTGTTTGGAAGGATATAATTTAAGAGCTGTTATTTCGAATCCCGACCAGAGCTGGTGACAATGGGGGGGGAGTCGGGAGGGGGGAACCTAAAATCTTGGAAAACAATTAGAGTGGAGGGATCGGGATGATACTTGGTGGGAAAAATAATTTGATGTTTGGTGGTTATGGAATAACCACTTGGTGGTTATGTAAATGAAGTATCTAGGACTTGTGCTTATTTTTCCCAACAAGTTTAATCCCGATCCCTCCACTTTAAGTGTTTTCCAAAATTTTAGGTCCCCCCTCCCAACTCCCCTCCAATGTCAACAGATATGCTTGGGATTTAAAATAACAGCTCCGACACGATATCCTTCCAAACATCAAATTTAATTAAGATCTGATCAACCGTTCGTAAGTTAAAAACTCTTCATTTTTCCATTTTTCCGAATTAACGGGCCCCCACTCCTACCAGATGGTCAAATTGCAAAAAAGACTATTTCCAATTTAATCTGTTCCGTTCCCTGATACGCCTGCCAAATTTCATCGTCCTATTTTAACTGGAAGTGCCTAAAGTAGCGAAACCGGAACCGACAGACCGACAGAATTTGCGAATGCTATATGTCACTTGGTTAATACCAAGTGCTATAAAAAACAAGAGTTAAGAGCTCATATGGCACTTATGACAAGGCATGAAGAGCTAAGTGCCAAGAGATCATATGGTTCGAGCTCTAACAAAATTCTATGAATCAATAGATTGATTTAAAATGAAAATAAGAGGCTTAATGCCAGTCAGGATCTAAAATAAGAGCTCTGAGTCACGATGTCCTTCTGAATATCCAAATTCATTAAGATCCGATCACCTACTCGTATGTTATAAATACCTAATTTTTCCTCTCCCATTAGCCCCCCAGATGGTCGAATCAGGGAAAACGACTTTTTCAAGTCAATTTGTTTAGCTCCCTGACACGCCTACCAATTTTCATCGCCCTAGCATGTCCAGAAGCACCAAACTCGCTAAATCACTGAACACCTCTCCCCAACTCCCCCTAAGAGAGTGAATCCAGTACGGTTCCGTCAATCACGTATCAAGGACATTTTCTTATTCTATCCACCAAGCTTCATCCCGATTCCTCCACTCAAAGTGTTTTCCAAGATTTCCCCCTCCAACTCCCCCCAATGTCAAAAGATCTGGTCGGGATTTGAAATAAGAGCTCTGAGACATGAATTCCTTCTAAATATCAAATTTCATTAAGATCCAATCACCTATTCGTAAGATAAAAATACCCCAGTTTTCACGTTTTCCAAGAATTCTGGGTTCCTCCTCCAATCCCCCCAATGTCACAGGATCTGGTCGGACTTTAAAATTAGACGTTTAAAGCACAAGATCCTTCTAAATATCAAATTTCATTAAAATCTGGTCACCCTTTCGTAAGTTGCAAATACCTCAATTTTCAAAATTACCCCCCCCCCCTCAGCTCCACCAAAGAGAGCAGATCCGGTTCAGTTATGTCAGTCACGTATCTTAGACAGGTTTTTATTCTTTCCATGCAGTTTCATCTTGATCTCACCGCTTTAAGTATTTTCAAAGATTTCCAGTAGCCCCCAACCGCCCCCCCCCAATTACGCTGGATCCGGTTGAGATTTGAAATAAGAGATCTGACTTATGAGGTCCTTCTCAATATGAAATTTCATTCAGATCCGATCACTCCTTCCTAAGTTAAAAATACGTCATTTTTTCTAATTTTTCAGAATTAACCTCCCCCTTAGAGTGGAGGGATCGGGATTAAACTTGTTGGGAAAAATAAGCACAAGTCCTAGATACTTCATTTACATAACCGGAACGGATCCACTCTCTTTGGGTTAGTTGGAGGGGGGGTTAGTTCTGAAAAATTAGAAAAATTAGGTATTTTTAACTTACGAACGGGTGATTTGATCTCAATGAAATATGACATTTAGAAGAATATCGTTTCTCAAAGCTCTTATTTTAAATCCAGACCGGATCTGGTGACACTGGGGAGACCTAAAATCATGGAAAACGCTTAGATTGGAGGGATCGGGATGAAACTTGGTGGGAAAAATAAGCAAAAGTCTTAGATACGTGATTTACATAATTGTAACGGAACCGCTCAACTGGGGGGGGGGGGGTGGTAATTCTGAAAAATTAGAAAATCACGTATTTTTAACTTAAGAAGGAGTGATCGGATCTTCAGGAAACTTCATATTTAGAAGGACCTCGTAACTCAGATCTCTTATTTTAAATCTCAACCACATCCAGTTTCATTGGGGGGGGGGCGGAAATCTTAGAAAGTACTTAAGGCGGAGAGATCAGGATGAAACTGGATGGGATGAATATAAGCCTGTCTAAGATACGTGACTGGCATAACCGGACCGGATCTTCTCTCTTTGGTGGAGTTGGGCGGGGGGTAATTTGGAAAAATAAGGTATTTGTAACTTACGAAAGGGTGACCAGATCTTAATTAAATTTGATATTTAGAAGGATCTTGTGCTTTAAAGCTCTAATTTTAAATTCCGACCAGATCCTGTGACATTGGTGGGAGTTGGAGGGGGAAACCGGAATTCTTGGAAAACGTGAAAATTGGGGTATTTTTATATTACAAATAGGTGATCGGATCTTAATGAAATTTGAAATTTAGAAGGAATTCATGTCTCAGAGCTCCTATTTCAAATCCCGACCAGATCTTTTGACATAGGGAAGAGTTGGAGAGGGAAATCTTGGAAAATACTTGGAGTGGAGGAATCGGGATGAAGCTTGGTGGATAGAATAAGCAAATGTTCTTGATACGTTATTGACGTAACCGTACTGGATTCACCCACTTTGAAGGAGTTGGGGGGAGGGGTTCAGTGATTTGGTGAGTTTGGTGCTTCTGTACGTGCTTGGACGATGAAAATTGGTAGGCGTGTCAGGGAGCTGCACAAATTGACTTGATAAAGTCGTTTTCCCAGATTCGACCATCTGGGGGGGGGGCCAAAGGGAGAGGAAAAATTAGAAAAAATGAGGTATCTATAGCTTACGAGTGGGTGATCGGATCTTAATGAATTTTAATATTTAGAAGGACATCGTTACTCAGAGCTCTTATTTTAAATCCTGACGGCTATTAAGCCTCTTATTTTCCATTTAAATGAATCTTTTGATTCTTTGAATTTTGTTAGAGCTCATACCATATGAGCTCTTGGCTCTTAGTTCTTCTTGCTTCGTCACAAGTGTCATATGAGCTCTTGTTTCTTTTCTTTTTTAATTCTTCTTTTTTTTATCATAACAAACCAGTGGTTGTAGACTACTGGAAAAGTTTTTTATTATAAAAATGACATTTTCAGGGCTCTTTAAGAAAAAAAAAGAGATCCCACTAGAGCATAGATCTATTTTCTGCCATTTTTAGTCATAGAACTTAAATTTTTGCCCAAAGAGAGCAAAAAAAGTTGCAAAATTCTAAGGATTCTAATCTCCTTTTCATGGTCTAAAGCCCATTCTTTTCATGGTATTAAGTCCCTCGTCTTGAAAAGCAAGGGAAGTATTTTCTGAATTGCTAAGGAGAATTTTTCGTCCTTATCTTCCGAGTGAATCTTCCGCAAGCAATCTTACAGGAGGGTCGATTTTCAGCAAGGAAAAGACTGTAGGAAGGGAATTTGACAGGAAGGGGGATGTACTTTACGTCGGATGAAATATCTACGGAGGATTTCTCCATGAAGGAGAGTGGTATATTTCTAAAAGGGAAAGTCAGATATACCGGTATTATTTGAAAAATGAACAGAAATTATTCGATATATGGAGGGTTGCCTCTTCGTTAGCACCTTGCTATTTACGCTAAAGTCAGGCTGTTTGTCTCAATTTATTTAGAGTGCCTACTAAACCCGGGGTTCGTTTAGTTAGAATAGGAAGTTTTTTTTAAAAGTGCCAACAGCTTACGCTTAAGGTTTTTTACTAACGATTTTTCTAACACATTTTTCTAACGATTGTCCTTGAGCTTTGTTGATGGTGATTGCTAATCGAACATTCCCTGTGTCCCCGTTGTCATTTATATATCCCCCTGTGCCCCCGTTGTAGTTGTGTCCCTGTGTCCTGGTCGTCATTTATATTCCGTTATATTCCGTCAATTTATATTGTGTCTCGGTCGTCATTTGTGTCCCGGTATCCAAGTCTGTAATTTCTCTTTGAGCGTCCCGGTCTTCATTTATATTCCCTCTGTCCCGGTGTCCTGGTCATCATTTGTGTCCCGGTGTCCCGGTCTGTAATTTTTCTTTGAGTGTCTGGGTCGTCATTTATATTCCCTGTGTCCCGGTCGTTATTTGTGTCTCGGTGTCCCGGTCTGTAGTGTCATCTTATAATGACGTCATATACAAAACTTTATATACTTATAATGACGAAAAATGCAAACCCACAAACAAACAAACCTACATATATACAACTTATTTATATATATATATATATATATATATATATATATATATATATATATATATATATATATATATATATATATATATATGGTTATTTCATTGGTGATTTCATTGGTGATGTTGCATTGGTGATTCCTCTTTTCGTGATATATATATATATATATATATATATATATATATATATATATATATATATATATATATATATAGAGAGAGAGAGAGAGAGAGAGAGATACAGTTTCTTTTTCAGTTTTTTTTTCTTTTTTAGTTTTTTCTTTTCTTAGTTTTTTTCTTTTTTAGTTTTTCTTTTTTAAGTTTCTTCTTTTTAGAAAAGTTAAACTTCCTCTATTGGCTGCACCACCAGAGCCATTGAAGACTTTGCTTACTGGAACTACGTCAGAATCTAAGCGTTTTTAATCACAGATCAGAAAATATAACTCATGTTTCCAAAAGACGTCGCTTGGTGCCCAAATCGAAAATCCATTTATGCCAACTTTCAAAGTGAAAGGGCAAATTTAACATAGAGCAGTGTCCCTTCTACCATTCCCAGGCGAGAATCATAAATTTTTACAATGGTTCTTCATCAGTGATACAAATTCTGAATTGAATACACGTTGCAAAATCTCTCCCAACGTTGAAAGGACAATCATTTTCCAATTGCAACATCTTTTCCACGAAAATAGTAATTTAGTGCGTCTGTTCAAAACAGCCATCGATTTGATGCCTACTGATACGCATAAAATTGTTATTTCCGCTGACAAAACTTCTCCTGGCCAACATGTGCGTAGATACAATACTCCAACTATCGACGAAGTGGCAATCGTTATGGTCGGTGATCAATTTTTACTTCGAGATATTATTCTTCATAAGCGAAACGCTCAGTTGGTAAGAATTGCTGAAACTCATCGATGCTACGATGCCCTACAATATCCTATCATTTTTTGGGATGTGGCCGACGGCTATCATTTTAATATTAAATTGATGAATCCAGCCACTAACAAAGAAATCAACAAGAATTGCAGTGCAATGCATTTTTATTCCTAATGATTAATTAATAAATAATAAATATTCCTATAGACTAATGATTCGGCAGGATGAAGACAATTGTATTTTTAAATGCCGTCAATTGTTATATATCCGTCTGAATCAGACCAAGCTCCGTTCTGAACAATACATTTATTTGCGAGATGCAGTTGTAAATGACGGTAATACCAAAAACGTTGGAAGATTAACGATTTTACCTTCGTTATATGCTGGCAGTCCCCGTCATATGCATGAATATGCTCTAGATACTATTGCGTATGTTCGTCTCTATGGTCGTCCAGATTTATTTATTACATTTACATGTAATCAATCTTGGGACGAGATACAGCAGCTTTTAATTCAAGGACAATCGGCGGTTCATAGATATGACATTACGGCCCGTGTCTTCTGGCAAAAGTTGAAATCACTGATAAACTACATAGTAAAACTTGAAGTGTTTGGGTCAGTGCGATGCTGGATGTACTCAGTGGAATGGCAAAAACGAGGTTTCCCACACGCACATATACTAATCTGGCTAAATAATAAAATTACTTCTAACGAAATTGATGATGTGATTTCCGCTGAAATACCTGATGAAAATGTCGATAAGGGGTTATTTGATATTGTTGTAAAAAATATGATACATAGACCTTGTGGTGCACTGAACGAAAATTCACCATGCATGGCCAAAGGAAGGTGCACGAAGCAATATCCTCGACTTTTAGTATCCAACACAATTACTGGCAATGATGGTTACCCACAATATAGAAGAAGATCTACTGAAAATGGCGGTAAAACAGCAATAATAAAGGAGCGTAACGGTACCACCATCGGAGTAGATAACCAGTGGGTTGTTCCATATTCCCCATTATTATCAAAAACATTTAATGCACACATAAACGTTGAATACCTTAACTCCGTAAAGGCAATCAAATACATATATAAATACGTCAACAAAGGCAGTGACATGGCAGTTTTTGGCTTGCAGTCAGAAATCAAAGATATCGACAAAATCGTACAATATCAGGCTGGAAGATACATAAGCAGTAATGAAGCTGATTGGCGAATTCTTTCATTTCCGATAAATGAACGTAGTCCAGCTGTTGTTCACTTAGCGGTACATTTACAGAATGGTCAACGTGTTTATTTTTCGGAATCCAACGTGCAACAAAGAGCCCTGAATCCACCGGATACAAAGTTAACTGCTTTCTTTTCCCTATGCAAAAATGATTCTTTTGCAAAAAAAATGCTGTATACTGAAGTGCCTTCGTATTACACGTGGAATACTAAAAATAAAGTATTTTAACGTCAAAAACAGGGTAGGTCAGTCGACGGTCAACATACCATCTTCAAAGATACCATGATAGGAAGACTCTGCACCGTTCTCCCCAATCAACATGAATGCTTCTTTCTACGCCTGCTTTTGGTGAATGTACCCGGTCCGACGTCCTTTGAGTATTTGAGAACTGTAAACGGTACTATACATGAAACTTACCGTAGTGCATGCCAAGCTCTGAATTTATTGGAGAATGACCAACACTGGGAGAACTGTATCAATGACGCGCGCAAAACGTCAACTCCAAGTCAAATTCGTGCATTATTTGGCATCATACTAACAAGTTGCTCTCCATCAGCTCCTACAGAGTTATGGAAAAAATATAAATCAAAAATGTCCGAAGATATACTCCATCGAAAACGGTTAGAGATGTGAGATATGACTTTTGATTTTACATCAGAAATTTATAACTACACTTTAGTTATTATAGAAGATTTTTGTGTATGTATGGCAAACAAACCTCTTCAGGATTTGGGAATGCCTTCACCTAATCGTACCGCTGCTGTTTCGAAATGTGTAGATTTGGCTCGTGAACAAAGTTACAGTACGAGTGATCTATTGTCGTATGTGCAAAATAACATTTCCAAGTTAACGTCGGCACAAAAAGACATTTATGATACGATAATGCATTGTGTCGATAACAACGTTGGAGAAATTTTCTATTTGGATGTGCCAGGAGGTACTGGTAAAACGTTTGTGATAAAACTGATTCTGGCATCAATTCGATCAAAAAATGATATAGCGTTGGCAATTGCGTCGTCCGAAATAGCCGCAACGTTGCTGCCTGGTGGAAGAACTGCTCATTCCGCTTTGAAATTGCCTCTGAATTTGCATTCTACAGAAACTCCAACGTGCAATATTTCCAAATCATCTGGGATGGGTAAAGTATTGCAGCAATGCAAACTTATTATTTGGGACGAGTGCACAATGGCACAAAAAATTGCTCGAGGCTCTGGATCAATGTTTGAAAGATTTGCGAGGGAATTCGAAACCCTTTGGCAGCACATTAATATTGCTTGCGGCAAATTTCAGGCAAATATTACCTATAATACCTAGATCAACCCCTGCAGACGAAATGAATGCTTGCCTGAAAAATTGTAATTTATGGGCACACGTAAAAACATTAAAATTAACTACAAATATGCGTATCCGATTGCAAAACGATGATTCTGGTCAAACATTTTCAGATCAATTGCTGACAATTGGAAACGGAAAGCACCCAGTAGACTCAATTTCAGGACGTATACAACTACCTGCTGAATTCCGTAATTTAGTGACGTCCAAAAATGAATTGATTGAAAAAGTATTTCCGAATATTCTAAACAATTACAAAAATAATAAATGGCTAAAGGAAAGAGCGATTCTTGTACCCAAGAATATAGACGTCCACGAAATCAACAATATTGTTTTGACCAAGATTCGAGACCAGGCAGTCCTTTACAAGTCAGTCGACACAGTTTTGGAACCAAATGAGGCGGTTAATTATCCATCTGAATTTTTTAATTCCGTGGATCTTTCAGGGTTTCCACCGCACGTGCTACAACTAAAAAGAGGCGTACCAATAATACTGTTAAAAAATATCAACCCACCAAAGCCTTGCAATGGCACGCTTCTTGCCGCAAAAAAAAAACAATGGAAAACGTAATAAAGGCCACAATCTTGACAGGGCCTTTTGAGGGTGAGGCTGTTCTTATTCCTCGCATTTCCATGATTCCAACGGATCTGCCTTTTCAATTTAAAAGATTGAAATTCCCAATTCGATTAGCATTTGCAATCACCATCAACAAAGCTCAAGGTCAATCATTAGAAAAATGTGGTATAGATCTTAATACTGATTGTTTTTCCCATGGACAATTGTACGTTGCATGTTCGAGGGTCGGTAAACCTGACAATCTATTTATATGCAGCGACAATTGGACAGCAAAGAATGTTGTATATTCGCAAGTTTTGCGCAGTTAATTTGTATTGTATCTATCTATCTATCTATCTATATAAAAAGGAGTTATGTGTATGCATGTTTGTTTGTTTGTAAAAAGAGCGTTTGTATATGACGTCATTATTAGTACATAAGGCTTTGTATATGCACAGACAATGGGAAAGCCAAGAATGTTGTATATTCGCAAGTTTTACGTAGTTCAAAACACATATATAAATCTATCTATATTCATTGGTGGTACACAGGGACACAACTACAATGGCACGTAACTAATATGGCGCGTAACGACTTTCGCGCGCGGGGGGGGGCTTGGGTGGCGCGAAGCCCCCCCCCAACAAGGTGTTGGGGTGGCGCGAAGCGCCACCCCAACAGTTAGTAATTCATAAAAACATGCGATTACAGAAGTTTGTTGCTTAAGCTAATTTTTAAATCGTTCGTTCTAAAATAAGAGCACTGCGCTGAGGAGCGAGTAGCCCCTTTCATGTACGGAGTAATTTCTGTTAGTTTAAAGTCTTAATGTTGCTCCTTACTTTCAGTTTAATTTTTTTTTTTTAATTAATCGAGTAAAAGTCAACCTACAGTTTGACTTTTACCAAATACTGTGCTGTAATTTCATAAAAATCCATCCGGGTTGCAATCTAGTGAGAATCCAGCAATCTAGTAAGAGATATAATGGAATTAGATCAAACAAAAGAAGTACAGAACTAGAATTGAGTTGTCCAATAACCCTATACAGGAAACTAGCAGTCTGACTTTACTGCTAGCATGTCTCACTTTAAAAACAGATGAAAAAATACCATATAAAATAAAACATGTGTCAATTCAGAAAAATATTTAAATATTGGACGAGATAGCAAAATTATCTTTTGCAATATTTCTTTTTAATGTTTGACCAGAAATATTAAATAAAATTGGTAATTTCATAAATATTTACATAAACATTGAAAACTAGATATTGATCCAGGTCTATTTAGAAGCTAAGAACAAATTTTCAGCAGAAATCATTACTTGATGCTTATTACAAGCAAAGAATGGTTCACTTTAAAAACAGCTGACCAATGTAAAATAAAACATGCGTCGATTCAAAAAATTTTATGTAAGATTTCTATTAAGACAAATGGCTAGGAGAGATAAATATCATTTTGAAGAACGCTGTGATAATATTGAATTGAACATACTAGTGCAATTATATACATCTGAGCGGACTCATGTTTTACCAATCGAGGAATTGGCTTTCAAGACAAAATATTTGAAGATAAATACTGAACAGTTATCGGCGATGAGTCAAAATGAATATACAATTGGTATGGAGAAAATAGCTTCAAAGACAAAAAATTCAAAGAAAAGTGCTGAGTTGGTATTGTCTATAATTAAAAAAAAATTTAAAAGTAATAAGCTTATAAAAATCACCAATTCTATAAATATGCTTATTTATCTTATGGACAACGGGGGTGAGATTTTTCAAGCAGCACTCTATGAAAGGCTTCACAACCTACTGGGTATTTTGAATGACCACAAAATCGAGAAGCTTCTAAAAGGAAGAACCGGCACACACAAGTCAAATTTTTGTCAACTCTTGAATGGTCTGATAGAAAAATGTTTAAAGGCTCAGGAACTAAATTACTCAAAGGAACATGAAATGGATCTCAGATATAAGCCAAGTAAGCTCTAGAAATCACGTACATAAGCAAAATATGTCTTGATTATATGAAGGAACTAGCTATTTTTAGTTGTAGCACGTGTGGTGGAAACCCTGACAGAACCACGTAATTTCAAAATTAAGATGGATAATCAACCGCCTCATTTGGTTCCAAAACTGTGTCGACTGACTTGTAAAGGACTTCCTGGTCTTGAATCTTGGTCAAAACAATATTGTTGATTTCGTGGACGTCTATATATTTGGGTGTAAGAATCGCTCTTTCACTTAGCCATTTATTTTTTTGATAATTGTTTAGAATATTAGGAAATACTTTTTCAATCAATTCATTTTTTGACGTCACTAAATTACAGAATTCAGCAGATAGTTGTATACGTCCTGAAATTGAGTCTACTGGGAGCTTTCCGTTTTCAATTGCCAGCAATTGATCTGAAAATGTTTGACCAGAGTCATCGTTTTGCAATCGGACACGCATATTTGTAGTTAATTTTAATGTTTTTACGTGTGCCCATAAATTAAAATTTTTCAGGCAAGCATTCATTTCGTCTGCAGGGGTTGATCTAGGCATTATAGGTAATGTTTGCCTGAAATCTCCCACAAGCAATATTAATGTGCTGCCAAAGGGTTTTGAATTCCCTCGCAAATCTTTCAAACATTGATCCAGAGCCTCGAGCGATTTTTTGTGCGCCATTGTGCACTCGTCCCAAATAATAAGTTTGCATTGCTGCAATAATAACGTTGTTATCGACACAATGCATTATCGTATCATAAATGTCTTTTTGTTCCGACATTAACTTGGAAATGTTATTTTGTACATACGACAATAGATCACTCGTACTTTAACTTTGTTCACGATCCAATTCTACACATGTCAAAACAGCAGCGGTTCGATTAGGTGAAGGCATTCCCAAATCCTGAAGAGGTTTGTTTGCCATACATACACAAAAATCTTCTATAATAACTAAAGCATAGTTATAAATTTCTGATGTAAAATCAAAAGTCATATCTGATGTCTCTAACCGTTTTCGATTGAGTATATCTTCGGACATTTTTGATTTGTATTTTTCCCATAGCTCTGTAGGAGCTGATGGAGAGCAAGTTGTTAGTATGATGCCAAACATTGCACGAATTTGACTTAGAGTTGACGTTTCGCACGCGTCATTGATGCAGTTATCCAAGTGTTGGTCATTCTCCAATAAATTCTGAGCTTGGCATGCACTACGGTAAGTGTCATGTATAGTACCTTTTGCAGTTCTCAAATACTCAAAAGACGTCGGACCGGGTACATTCACCAAAAGCAGGCGTAGAAAGAAGCATTCATGTTGATTGGGGAGAACGGTGTAGAGTCTTCCTATCATGGTATATTTGAAGATGGTAGGTTGGCCGTCGACTGACCTACCCTGTTTTTGACGTTCAAATACTTTATTTTTAGTATTCCACGTGTAATACGAAGGCACTTCAGTATTCAGCATTTTTTTTGCAAAAGAATCATTTTTGCATAGCGAAACGAAAGCAGTTAAATTTGTATCCGGTAGATTCAGGGCTCTTTGTTGCACGTTAGATTCCGAAAAATAAACACGTTGACCATTCTGTAAATGTACCGCTAAGTGAACAACAGCTGGACTACGTTTATGCATCGGAAATGAAAGAATTTGCCAAACAGCTTCATTATTGCTTATGAATCTTCCACCCTGATATTGTACGATTTCGTCGATATCTTTGATTTAGGACTGCAAGCCAAAAACTGCCATGTCACTGCCTTTGTTGACGTATTGACATATGTATTTGATTGCCTTTACGGAGTTACAGTATTCAACGTTTATGTGTGCATTAAATGTTTTTGATAATAATGGGGAATATGGAACAACCCACTGGTTATCTACTTCGATGGTGGTACCGTTACGCTTCTTTATTATTGCTGTTTTACCGCCATCTTCAGTAGATATGTTTCTATATTGTGGGTAACCAGCATTGCCAGTAATTGTGTTGGATACTAAAAGTCGAGGATATTGCTTTGTGCTCCTTCCTTTGGCCATGCATGGTGAATTTTCGTTCAGTGCACCGCAAGGTCCATGTATCATATTTTTTACAACGATATCGTATAACCCCTTATCGACATTTTCATCTGGTATTTCTGCGAAAATCACATCATCAATTTCGTTAGAAGTAATTTCATAATGTAGCCAGATAAGTATATGTGCGTGTGGCAAACCTCCTTTTGTGCCATTCCACTGAGTACATCCAGCATCGCACTGACCCAAACACTTCAAGTTTTACTATGTAGTTTATCAGTGATTTCAACTTTTGCCGGAAGACACGGACCGTAATGTCATGTCTATGAACCGCCGATTGTCCTTGAAGTAAAAGCTGCTGTATCTTGTTCCAAGATTGATTACATGTAAATGTAATAAATAAATCTGGACGACCATAGAGACGAACACACGCAATAGCATCTTGAGCATATTCCTGCATATGACGGGGACTGCCAGCATATGACGAAGGTAAAATCATTAATCTTCCAACGTTTGTGGTATTACCGTCATTTACAACTGCATCTCGCAAATGAATGTATTGTTCAGAGCGGAGCTTGGTCTGATTCAGACGGATAAATAGCAAACATTCTGATTAAATTTTTGCATACATATCAACGACGTATTGGTGAAACAATTGATGGCATTTTAAAATATAATTGTCTTCATCCTGCCGAATCATTAGTCTATAAGAATAATAATGCATTGCACTGCATTTCTTATTCATTTCTTTGTTAGTGGCTGGATTCATCAATTTAATATTTAAGTGATAGCCGTCGGCTCCATCCCAAGAAATGATTGGATATTGTAGGGTATCGTAGCATCGATGAGTTTCAGCAATTCTTACCAACTGAGTGTTTCGCTTATGAAGAATAATATCTCGAGGTAAAAACTGATCACCGACCATAACGATTGCCACGTCGTCGATAGTTGGAGCATTGTATCTACGCACATGTAGGCCAGGAGGCGTTTTGTCACCGGAAATAACAATTTTATGCGTAGCAGTAGGCATCAAATCGATGGCTGTTTTGAACAGACGCACTAAATTATTATTTTCGTTGAAAAGATGTTGCAATTGGGAAATGAATGTCCTTTCAACGTTGGGAGAAATTTCGCAACCTGCATTCAATTCAGAATTTCTATCACTAATGAAGTGCAATTGTAAAAATTTATGATTCTCGCCTGAGAATGGTAGAAGGGACCCTGCTCTATGATAAATTTGCCCTTTTACTTTGAAAGTAGGCATAAATTGATCTGGATTTTCGATTTGGGCACCAAACGACGTCATTTGGAAACATGAGTTATATTTTGTGATCTGTGATAAAAAACGCTTAGATTCTGACGTAGTTCCAGTAAGCAAAGTCCTTAATGGCTCTGGTGGTGCAGCCAATAGAGGAAGTTTAACTTTTCCTGAGGCGCAAGACATTGCCATTGTTTCACCATTGAATTTCAAGGCCTTGCAATAGGGACAAATTTTAGACATAGTCCCGACTTGAACACATCTACTCAAGCTATAATCATCGACTGGGCTGTACCTGAATGCCAGGCGATAATTTTCAGGTTGCTCTTGTGATTCCTCGGCACACTTTCTGTTCTTACTTTCTCTATCAGCCGCAAGCCTGTTTTCTTGCTGTTCTTGTGATTCCTTAGCACGCCTTCTTTTTTCACTTTCTCTTTTAGCAGCTAGTCTGGTTTCGCGTTGCTCTTGTGATTCCTCGGCACGCTTTCTTTTCCTACTTTCTCTATCAGCAGCAAGTTTTTTGGCATAGACTCTTTGAGCAGCTTCCTCGGCTGTTGACATTGTAGGTTCTTCAGTCATTTTACAATTAAACATTTTTCCGTGAACGAATGTCTTTAATACCTTTAATGACGTCATCATCATAATGACGACATGACGACCTGATGACTTGACGTCACTCAACACACAAACAACTTATTTTTATACAAATAGATTTAAGTTTTGTCTCTACAGTAAATGGACATGCAAGGTTTCAATTATACAGAAATAGAGTTCCAATTTGCATTTAGATGTGCGCTAACTGTGTTAGCAATTGCGTGCCCTTGCACTTTGGGTTTGGCCACTCCCACTGCTGTAATGGTCGGGACTGGAGTCAAAGCTCTGAAAGGAATCTTGATTAAAGGCACAGAAGTACTTGAAAATGCACATAAAGTGAATACAAATTGTTTATCATTGTAAATAAATAACATATTATTTATTATAAGTAATAATATATTATTTTAAATAATACATTATGTATTAGGTGACTTACCTACAAAAGTATTTTTTAGAAAGACAAGTTAGGCTATCTTATTCTGTTATGTTTGAGTACTATATTGGACATACGTATTGGAATACTATATTATAATATATTTGTAATAAATTAATTATAATATGTGTTGCAGTCTTTGGAAGTGGGAATCTTGTTCGGAGGAGGGAGGTGAGGGTTTTATTAAACTTATTTGTCAGTAAAGAAAGAAAGAAATCTAACCTAGGAAAGTCGTGATTCTAGAATTGTTTATCAAACAGTGAAAAGGCTGTTAAATTTACGTTGTTTAAAGTTTCCTTTAATTTTTAGAATCATACTGTCTTTTCTGTGGGAGGTGGAGGTGGGGTGGAGCTTTGGTCCCTTAGCCCCTCAATGGGTATGTAACTGATTTATTACGTAAAAAAGACCATGGAAAAGAGTAATATGTTGCATCAACCACTTAACACCCAGCAAAACATATTAAACATATTTAAAATATTATTCAAATAAAACATATAACTAATACAAAACTGAACGGAAAGAACTAGGTAAAAATCATCTTTAAGATTAATTATAATCGTAATAAGAACTAACTATACCAATGATGGAAGATTCCTCCCAAAAAAAGGTTGACTATTGCCCCTCCCAAGCAATTAGTCTCCGTCAATAATAAATGACAAGGCACTTTTAAAGCATATTTGTAAGAGTTTTCGCATATGTAAAGAAGTGACTCATTTTCAAAAAAGCTCAATAGAAAGGATTTCTTATTGAAATGGTACTTATGTATTATAGTACAATTATTGTATATTATTATAACAACGTATTCTTATATTCCATAATTTTGCTACTAAAGTATTATATTTTCATCATATTTTGATGTATTTCATTAGGATTAACCTAACTTCACTTCTTTGGTGTGGTCGCTATAATACGTAAGTGCCATGAAATGATTGTCTGTTCTTGATCCATCAAGAACCCAGCTTTTTTTGTTGAATACTCGTCATTCAGAATTGACAAGAATAGAATTAACAGCAAAAGGAAGTTGTACAAGTTTACGTAAACACGATTTCGAATCCAACATAGTCGAACAAAAGTAATCGTAAAATATATAAAAAGTATTGCAAATAAGTAAAATCCAGATATTTTAGGGCAATTAATCCCTAAGTTTATGATCAGTTAGAAGGTTACTGTAATTTGAATACAATGCACTGAATTGCTAGTTTGTGAGATGTTTATAGTGTTTTTTAAACTTGTTTTTTTTAAACGAAGTTTTTAAACTTGTTTAGCTTGGTTTTTTTTCTTTTTTTTATATTTATACATTTTAAATATGTCCTCAAATATCAGATTTTTAATAACTCTTTACTGCTTTTAATTTTCTATCTTAAAAAGGAAGCAAATAACATTCGTTAGTTGGTTTCTCATTTATTTTTAATTAAATTGATCAAAAGAAAAGAAGAGTCTCTTTGTCTCTAAAATATAATCCCAGAACTTTTTTTTCCTTTTCAATGACCTTTTTTCTTTGTTGAGATTATTTTTTTTTTTTTTAACTGACCAGAAACTAGATATTTCTGCGAGTCTTATAAAATATTATTTGTGATTAGTCGTACACATTAATAACATTAAATGAAAGACAAAACCTGAAAATGTTAAAGAAAACGTATTGGACTTGTAAAACCTTCATGTAAGCTGGCTGATATTTGCGAAAAGAGGATTTTGTTATTATTTTTTTGCCACGTGTGCTACAACTGTATCTCTAACGGTTTAGCTTTGATATCTGATAAGGAGTCAAATTTAATTTCTACAGTTCTGTTTCATGTCGTGTACTGAAGACGCATTGACCAATTAAAACAAAAAAATTTGGAAGCTGGAGCTTACATGCAAAGAAAATGCTATTTTGCTATTTCTCTCGTTCACCTTCTACCACAGCTTATTTTTAAGCTAAGCTCTGACAGGAGTTGATCTATATTAGCCAAATTTCATCTCAGCCAATGTTTTTTTTTTAAAGTAAATTAAGCTAGTTTTGGACAGGAGTCGATCTTCTGTAGCCGGATCTCATGTCAGCCAATGAGGTTTTTTCTTTTTTTTCAAATAAATTAAGCTAGGTTCTGACAGGAGTCGATCTTTGATAGCCGGATCTCATTTCAATCAATGATCTTTTTTCTTCTTTTAAGTAAATTAAGCTAGGTTCTAACCGGAGTAGATCTTTGGCAGCCGGATCTCATATTATAGATGATAGTCCTGAGTCAAATAAATATCGAATTAAATTCTAAACCGTAAATAAAGACACTATTCAAGAATTAGACAGGAGTCAGATTATTATTAAATACTAGCTGTTGGTGTGGCGCTTCGCGCCACACCAACACCTAGTTGGTGGTGGCGCTTCATGCCCAACAAGCCCCCCCCCCCCCGCGCGCGTAAGTCTTTACGTGCCGTATTAGTTACGTGCAATTGTAGTTGTGTCCGTGTGTCCCACCTGTGAATATATATATATATATATATATATATATATATATATATATATATATATATATATATATATATATATATATATATATATATATATATATATATATATATATATATATATATATATATATATATATATATATACATATATATATATTTATATATATATATATATATATATATATATATATATATATATACATATATATATATATATATATAAATATATATATATATATATATATATATATATATATATATATATATATATATATATATATCATGAAAAGAGAAATCACCAATGAAACAGCACAGACACATAAAAAAAAAGAGAGACAGAAGGAGAAAAGGAAGACTGTTTTCCTAAATTAGTGATTAATACAAACCAGCACTTGAATGAGGCCTTAACCCTACTCATCCATACAATTACATAGGTCAAACAGCATAGCCAAACACAATCAACCATAAAGAATAATCCATGGACAGGCAGTCATGTCGTCAATAAGTATAAGTCGTCATTTACCAAACAATAGAAAAAATAATAAAGACAAATAATTCAGAGGCAACAACCCAACACAAGGGCTCATCAGGAGAATACACTGGCCTATAGGGTTTCGCCACTTTAAATTCTCTACCCAGCCAAGTGTTGTGGCTACCACAGAATATCCATGGCATCCCCGTGTCAGGTATCACCCCCAAAATACATGCCTATGAAAAAAAAAATGTAAAACAACCAAGTAACACCAAAACAAGCTTATCCTGTTAATATATCCCTCTTTTTAGCAACAATAGGTAAACTAAATATGATAAAATTTACCAAATCATAAGTATTAACACATTGCAAAAAAAAAAAAAATTTAATGAACTAAACAATTATAGAATTCATCTTTACCATTTGACTATTTTTTCAAAAAATCCGCTCTATTAGAAACACAATTCAAAATAAATGGCGCTGCATCATCATTTGTCGAACCTCCGAAATTAGTTGAAATTGATATTTATTTAAAAGTTCGTTATAATGAAAACTAAATTTTTTAAATTGCCAAGTTAATTTATTTGCAGAAAAACCTCTTGATATCAATTTTTGGCTTAAGATTTTACATCTATTTTTAAAATCAATATAATTACTACAAATCCTTGCATAACGAAGTAACTGTGAGAAAAACGCAGAATATGTGATATTTGAGTGTATATTACTTTCAGGGAATGGGAAACTAATCACTTCAAAATCAAAATCATCTGTTTTATTATACATTTTAAAACTTAATTTATTATTATCACAAATATTAACATTTAAATCTAAGAAATGATTTTCATGACCAGCGCCATGACTAGGTTCAAGAGTAAGCTCTGATGGATATATATTTTTAGAAATGTCAATGAAATCCTTACAATTTAAGACCAAAATATCATCTAAATATCTTTTATTATTTGACAAAACATGTTTTAAATTATTTGGATTATTCTTATCCATCATATATTTATATTCTAGTTGACTTAAAAACAAGTCAGCTATAAATGGGCTGGCATTCCCCCCATGGGAATTCCCACGATTTGCTTGTACAAATCACCAACAAAGCTTATATATGTATTGTATAAAACAAATTCTAATAACTCAAAAATCATATCCAAGCTGGAACATCTCAAGTTAACTGTGGTATTTAAGTAATTTGTCCATATAGCTTTTTTATTATAAGTGTCTATTTTTAAGAACCTTTTACTAGATAAGAGGAAAGATTTCTTTATAACAGTTTTTAAATTATCTAACACTACATTAAGTGATAAATTAGTATGCACTTTCGCAAAATCGAAAGACTCAATTTTTTTAGCTGAAACCATTGTTAAAGATTCTATCACCTGCAGTGAATTATTAACACTCCAATATGGATTAAAATTCGAAAACTTTTTAATACCAGAACAATAGGTTTTAAGTTTATTTACAATATCCTTTAAAATTAAAGAGAGGTCAGTAGCAGCAATGCGGGTTGGACATTTAGCTGCTCCAGCAATAAACCGTGGTTCAGGGGGATTCTTATGAAATTTTACAGTCCAATATAGGAAAGGGAACTTTTTATCATTGTCATTTATTTTAATATTAAAATTTTTAAAAAGTATTTCTTCAGTCTTGTCAGTTAAATTCTCATCCTCTAAATTTACCTTTTCGTAAACATTAGTTGTGCATAACTCCCTTTTTAAGATATCACAATAGAGCTTCTGACAGATTATGGCAAAATTATTATTAGCTTTATCCACTGGCACAATTGCAAATTCATTCTGTAGATTAGCAATTGCCTGTTTAATCTTCGCATTATAAAATAATGATTTAGTGTTACTATTTTTTAAATTAGAATATATTTTATTTCTAATTCTACTAATAATTAAATTCTTCCAACTTTGAAAACTCTCTTTACTTTTATTCTGTTTCTTACACCACTTATCAATAAATAAATCAAAATCATTTTCCAAGCCATCAAGAACACTCGATGGTTTCAGATGATGAGAAAGACAGAAATTAGCCCCTTTATTCATTATAATTTGAAGATCATCTTGCTTTATTATTGACAAGTCCCCTGTTATAAAATGTTTGTAAGTAGGATTTACAAATGGGCCAAGTTGCTTACAATTACAAACCGGTTTCCAATTTATATCACTATCTAATCTTTCAAGTATTAAATTATACTTAAAAATAATTTGCCCAATAGTTTTTGAAAATTTATAAGTTAAAACTGGACTATCATCAGAATTCAAATTACTAGGAAAGGCCTGTTTCACATGCCGCTGATTTAAAATTTCTGGTAAATTAATATCTTCAATCTGCTTACAAGTAAAATTAATAGGTAAATATAATCTGTTATCCTTATTACCCATCTTATCAAACTTTTCTTTTTTGAAATAACCAGCTGGAAGACCGTAACGCTGGTTTTGTCGATTTGTCTGAGCTCTAGTCTGATAAAATGGTCACTAAACTGTTTTAATTTGCCAAAAGTTCATTTTAATATTGTGTCTGAACTGTCCGTGGTAGATGGGGACCACGAGGGGGTACAAGGATATGACAAAGAGTTCTAGCAAAAGATCTCTGTAGCCCGCGCTGACTCGAGGATACTTGTTCTCTTCGTCACTGAAAGTGGCTTTAGTCACGACTAAGATAGCTGTTTATCATAAATATTTCTTCTTTTTTTTGTGAATAATGCTGATTCTGAACTGTGAAATTTCTCAGGAGAAAAAAGAAATGATTATTTGCAATTTTTTCATTCGTACAAATATTCTTCATGTCCCAACTCATCGAGTTGAAATCTATTTCTTTCTAACGCAGTAAATTTCAATACTGTTAAATGTAGAAAGTAAAATCTGGTGCTTTCAAACACACTGAATTTGATTATTTTCGAAAGGAATAGGAAAGTTTACTTTCGGTTGTGAAAGGATGAATTATCCTATCCTTTTATACAAATATATTTTAATGGCAGGACGCATAGATGTTTGTTGTGAGCCATTGGAGCCTTTCCGAAATCTCTTGCTAAGAAATAATGCTTCACACTTCGGAGCACCTGAAAAGACTCACAGGTCTGAAATAAATTGAAGATGAAGCTTTGTATAATTAATATAAAATTTTTAGGTCTATCTAAGCTCAGTAATGTCAGGGATATAGATTGTGATCCTCTCAGATAGAAATTGTTAGATATCTAGAAGTAAAAAATCAGTGAATGCAGTTTTAAAGAATTTGAATGTTGCAGTTATGTTTAATAGAAAAGAACGCTGAAGAAAATATAATTCATCCGAAGTTGGCAAGGTATGATCACTATGAGGGCATAGTTACCAAGTAACTGTAACATTTAGTCACCAAGGTTACTTTTCATTTAGGTTGTTGTTTTTGAGGTATGTCTTTTTATTGTGTTTTCTTAGATCTACGTGTATTTTCTTGTATTTTCACTGACGCCGGTTGAGTGGAGATCTCAGATTAATTATTTGCCCTTTTCCTTGTTCTCACTGGCTTTGCATTTTCTTTTTGCGTTTTCTCTGGAATTTGGTCTGTCGTTGTTATGTGTTATGTCGATATCTTTTCTTTTCTCTTATTATCGGACTTTTGCTAGTGTGATCTCAGAACTTATTGACGACGGGATAATAATGATAATGATAATAACAATAGTAGCACTAGTAATAATAATAAGAGTAATCATAATAATAAAACAAAACTGCCACAGAAGGACAGAAAAATTTTAGAGTTAAGATTGCTTGATGTTTTTTTGATTCATTAGAGTTGGATTCACTTGGGATTCGTTGTTGATTTTCAAAATCCCTTGCAAGAAAATATGAAATTAGTGTACGCACACTTTTAAGGCTCAGCTTTGAATCATACTAAAGTAAAACAGTTATGTATTTTATTCGAAAGATGCTACTTAGTTTATTATTTATGAAACATTCATGTTTATGTGGTTGTATATCTCAGTTTATTTATTTTAGAACAAGATACTTCAAGCTTCATGGGTAGATACATTTGTACATCCATACGTAAAAATAACTTATTTAATGTAAAGATTATTGTATATCTAAGTTTGCAGCTTTATCAACAGAGGTTTTTAACTTCTCGGTTATGCTCTGCTATATATCTGGCCGCAAAAAAAAACAAACAAATGGTTACACAAATTTGCTTCTTTGTATAAGTTGTAATATACAAAGATAAAAATTATTTGATAATTTAAAATGGATTCTAGTTGGTTAAGATTGTACCTTCTACAATTTAGGTTACAGCTAGAATAGATCTCAATGTCGGATAAGTGCTTATCCTTTCCGTTAATATAAGTCACTTTTTCATGGTAGGATGCCTTGATCTCTTTGGGGATTCAACAGAGCTGCTAAACTTAGTTCTAATTAGCAAGGCCTTATCTAAAATATCTCAAAGAGCTTATAGAGTTGATTTTCATTATAATATAATAATTGTATTATCTACTAAAATGTATCTTTCGTAGGTATTAGTATTTAGTGATGCAGGCACTAGGGAAAGTCAAACTAAGAAAAAGGTGTTATTTTTAATATAAGAAAAGATTTAGTTTAAAAGAAGATAGTGGTTGTTTAAAAGATACGTTCGGTAGCAAATGTGACGTCTAAAAAAAAAATTACGTAAGAAAAGAAGAAAAAGTAAAATTAAACATCTAGTGTATGCTCTGATACACCGGTAAACAGCCTTTAAACGCATAGAAATATTCATGAAAAACGGTTTGCTTTTCGTGCCATAAAGATGAAATGTTTGAAATCAGAGCCACGTATGTGAAAGAGACAGGTCTGTTTTGCATTACTGAAAAGATTTCTAATACCCTTAGATGGTTCACCAGAGCACTACCATGTTTGTTGTATTTACACCTTTTCTTGAAGAAACTAACGGTTTACATGAATATAGAAGTGGGATTGAAATACAGTCGGTTAGACTTATTTTCCTCTGGGAACAGTGAATTGTTGTTAGATTACTTAAATTAGTCTTACAATATTTTACTTGTCTTTGTTCGCTTTAATATGGATCTTATGATCTGGATCTTATTTAGATCTATAATTTTGATCATATACTTTGGATAATATGGATCTTATTTAATATGGATCTTCGACCTGTACCATAGTTTATTAGAGTCTTCGATAGGCATAGTTAAATTTTTATTCATGGGCTATAAAAGGGTATTGGTTTCACCAAACTTAGGTAAATTAGGTGCAGAAAGTTTACTCTACATCTACTGCGTGACTTTTTATAAAAAACAAATCAGGAATTGATTAGTACGAGCTTTTCCAAGCTGTGGATGCTACGTCGAGCTGATTCATGCTCCTCCTCCCTGGTCACACATGCGAAGAGTTGAAGTTAAATCATGTAGTTGATGGGATGATATAGCATTCCCCAGTACACTACAGGAGCTCTTACTCAAGCTATTCCTAATAAAATATCAATGGAATAAGCAAGCCAGATGGCTAGATAAAAAACTTAAACCAAGTTTTATGCTCGTTGTGGAACCCTTGAACTGCTTTCAAAGGCGTGAAAAAATCTGGCACAGGAACTGGCTAAACAATTTGAAGATATCAACCACAACATGAAGAAAAGGAAGATCCAAAACGATTTCAGCACCCATTGGTACAAGATAAGATGGAGCCTCTGGTCTCCAGAAGAAGTGCAAGTAAAGTGAAGTTACTAGCTTCTTCTCATCGAGAATGACCTATAATAATCTTTTGGTGGATTGCTTTTCATGTAGAGGCAATTCTAACGAATAAAACAGTCTTAAACTGCTTTTTATGATCAAAAGCAAAATTTTCACATTTTGAGGGGAGGAAAGGGGAAGGGTGATTAGAACTTACGAACACTTTAAATGGCGCAATGGATATTTGGCAATAAACCCCTGCTCTATACTTTTACACGGACTATTGAATAAAAAAAAAAAAAAAAAAAACAGAAAGCGAAACTCAGAACCCTCAAATAAACATACATTACATGTGTACAAAAAAAAAAGATTAAACATACGCTATTGATAATGACTAATCAAACACTAAGATTAAAACTTTATAAGGTAAGAAACAATAATAAACAAAAATTGTTTCGGAAATCAAAGGATTGATAAACTTTGTTGGTCAAGAACTAACGCCTTTTTTTTATTCTGTCGTTTTTTTTGCTTCATACAATACGTCGGTGCTCTTTATCTAATGAATATTAATGAGAAAGAATAAAGAAAAATTGGTAGGAGACAGTTATTCATTACTAAGCTGAATTCTGGATTATAAGGACTAGAATTGCAAAACAGGGAACAAAAATTTATTTTAACCTTGATTTGTTCCTGGCTTTCGTTTGCTAAAGCATGTTTAGAAAACAAAGCCATAAGTTTTTGTCTGAATCTATCGAAGTTTTTTTATCGATGCATCTAAATGGATTTAATAAGTTGTTTGAAATAACTAATATTTAGAACATTTCTTTCTGTTTCAGAAACAAAGAGGTTCATTTGTTTTGATTAACAATTTATCAAACCCTAACATTATGACTATATGGACTCTGGAATGGTTAGTGCCAAATTTATGCCTCTGAAGAGCTACTATGATTATGCTTTATGATTAAAAGAAATAATTATCAGAAACTACATATTCAATAGGTTATGGATTTTGTTAGGATGGGTTCAAAGTCTCAATATTTTTGGAGGGAGCTGAGACTTATCATGTTGCATTAAGTTATATTCTGAACTTAAAAAAGTAAATAGCTGTTATCCAGAACTCTTCTAAGTTTGCTTTTCTGAAGGATCTACCGAAATTTCACTAAAAGAGTTTTTGAGGAGGTTCTGACCACCCCATAATGCTTATCCACATGTTGATCATCCATTCAAGAGTGGGTTAGCATAGGGGATTAGAGTCTACAATTTTGGCAACCAGAAGATTTCAAGAAAAAAAAGCACTTCTTGAAACCACCACTCGGTGAAGGTGGAGGACTTCAGTAGCAAACATATTTCCGCGTTTTTTACCCATTTAAAAATGACATTTAACATTTTACTTTAGCCAGTTCCTGTGCCGCAATACTCCCGCGCAAAGTCGTTTATTGGATAACACTCCACTTGCGCTTAAATTGGATAACGCTCCGTCCGTGCAATATCATTGGATATCGTCAATCTTTAGAAAGGTAACTCATCTGATCGGATGGCTTTTGAAAGTTTCAATAATGTTGAAGTGACATATCTAGTGAAACCTAATAGATAATATGTGGTGCTACCTCAAAAAAGGCTTGGAAACCACTGGTACAAGCGATTAACTGGGTGCTCTAACGATTTCCTTCTGGTACCTGCCATATATATTAATGAAATCAATATGAATGCATGTTCAACATAATAACGTAAGTGTCAGAAATTTGTTTATGTGAAAACGATGAAAATATTCAACTTTCCAAAATAAAAAAATATTGTTATTATATTTTTGCAAAACGCCCTGTTGTCGCCATGCAAAACGCCATGTTGAGATAGGGCAGTTTTGCATGAATACGTAGATTTAACTGTAGATGGCCTCCTATAATTTTCTGTTGAATTTGTAGTTCAAGTGTTAATTGGAAAACGCCCATCTCAACTTAGGTCGCTTTACTCAGTTCCTTGTTCCTTGTAACGTTCCAATACTAACGTAAGACACCTGAAATATTATTTAAATTATTCGTTTTGTTGAAGAAGCACAGACTTCAAAAGCTCCAATTCAACAACTAGCTGACAAAATTGCTGGTTATGTTGTGCCTGTTGCGAGGAGTAAAAATTATGGACATTATTTTTCAGAATTCAATCTCATATCATAGATGATAGTCCTGAGACAAATAAAAATCGAATTAAATTCTAAGCCTTAAATAAAAACACTATTCAAGAAATAGACAGAAGTCAGATTATTATTAAATATTAATATATACAAGTGGTTTTACAGCATAACACGCAATCAAAAACACGTTAAGAAGATACAAATATACAAATGAATACAAACAACTTTTAATGTTTTTTTGAAGTTTTTTTTGGAGAAAAAAAATTCTTTTTTAAAACAGCTTCAAAAAACAGCTTGACCAACCACAATTCTTATTCGTTCGTTTATATTAGTCACGACCCATTTAAAAAAAGGAGAAAATTACTCATTGAGGTTTTCATTATAATAATGTTATGCATATGAATTAAAAAAATCATCACAATTCTTCTCTTATTTCTCTTCCCTTGCCCGGTATGAGACTTGAACCTGCGTTCCCCCGATTGGGAGGCACAGCTGTTTCCACTATACCGGCACAAGGGTAATCGTAAGCATTATTTTAAGGGGTGATGGTTATTAAAAGAGTCGTAATTTGCTCTGTGTCAAAATGTAGTTCATACAAAGTAGAGGTAGGTCAGCCTAGGAAAACCTTGACAGGTTAAGAAAGATTTAAGCAGGCAAGCCTGATGGATATTATGCAGCCTTTATTCTGCTTGTAAATTAAAAATTAAACAAGAATAGTAAGGAGCAAATGGTCAATAGTAATATTTGTACCAGCTGGAAGACCGTAGCTCCGGTTTTGCCGATTTGTCTGAGCTCTAGTCTGATAGTATGGTCACTAAATTGTTTTAATTTGCCGAAAGTTCATTTTAATAGTGGGTTGTAACTCTCCGTGGTTGGGGGGGACCACAAGGGGGTACAAGGATATGACAAAGCGTTCTGGCAAAAGATCTCTGTAGCCCGCAATGACTCGAGGACACTTGTTCTATTCGTCGCTGAAAGCGGGTTTAGTCACGACTAAGATAGCTGTTTATCATAAATATTTTTTCTTTTTCTTGTGAATGATGCTGATTCTGAAGTGTAAAAGTTGGAATTTGGTTCTAGCCTTTGAACTGTGAACAACTACCCGGTTAGGATAATATTGTACATGATTTATACAGATTGGTGAAAATCGTGTTAAGAGTCTCGAGTGAAGAACTATATCCCTTGCCATGAAAAGATTTTGCTAGTGTTTTATTCTGATTCTAACAATGGAAGAATTTTCCGATAATCAAGCTGCTGAAGAGACTCTTCTGCAGTTAAGCACAGAAGACGCAACGAGTTTTAGTACTCTAATCGGTGCCTTAAAAGGAATTCTTGCGAAGGTAAAGAAAATCCCAGGAGGAAGGGATTACGCTTTCGATATTTGTGAGTGAATTCAAATTTTATACCATCAGCTTTTAGAAGAAAATGCAAAACTTTTGCGCAATGAGAACGATAACCTTCAAAATATAATCAAATTACACCAAAAATTAGAAAATAAAGATACAATGGCCCCATCCTCTCTTAAAAATTGTAGATCGTATTCTAGTGTTGTTAAAGGTCCTGAGACCTTTAGTATTATTCTTGAGCCAAGCAGTAATGAAGCAAAAGATCATAAAAAAAAGAGAGAACCACCGGAAAAATAGTGCAAGACATTAGTGAAATAATCAGAGAAGATTCCATCAAATTTTCTGCTAAAAATATCAAACATGGGCGAGAAGGCAAAATCATTGTTGAATTTAACTCAAAACAAGATTTAAACAATGCTCTTTGTGCTTTCAACAAAAATTCAGTAGCACTAAAATATACTTCGAGGGAATTAAAAAAACGCCTGCCAAGAATGCTCGTGAACGGTGTTTCTATAATCAAAAATAAATCAGAGTGCAAAGAATTTATAGAACACAGTAATCCAGATATGGAAAAACTTGTTATTGCTGGAGAAGTCTTGGAAGTGGTGACTATTATTGAAAAAGGAAAAAGTTGCAGCGTCGTATTAGAAAAGTATCCAAAAGTCAGAGGAGAAATTTTAAAAAGAGTAGGCCTCAATTTTGGATTTCTTCGCCTACAATGCGAAGATTACATTAACCTTATACGATGCACCAAATTTTGTCTTTTCAGCCACAAGAAGTCTGAGTGTAAGGGCGATTTAACCTGCTCTTGATGTATGGGTAATAATGACTATAATGAATGTACTAAATCCTTCAGTAGTCTCCCTAGTTGCCGTTTTTGCAATAAGCGACAGCTCAATTGTGAGCCATATCCATCGTACGACTACAAAAATTGTCCAACAGCTAGAAAAATAACCCAACAATTAAAAAAGAATATTGATTATGTAGCATGAATGCAGAACATGTCTCATGTAAATACGTATAAGAATAACTTACAGTTTCTACAAATTAACCTACAACATTGTTATGCTGCAGCGGCACAATTAGAAAAAACACTGGTTGACTTTTGCCCTGATGTCGTGCTTATTCAAGAGCCTTACATTAATAAATCTGGTAAACCTTCGTGTGTGCCGAATATGTACAATACCTTCTCAAAGACAACATTTGAGAAAAGATTCGATAGTGCTGCTATACTTGTCCATAAATCCCTAAAATGCGATATACACTACGAAATCTCGACCAATGAATATGTTACAGTGTCTGTTTATCTTAAAAGTAGAACTATTCTAGTTTCATCCATGTATTGCCCTCCATCCCTGTGCTCAGTAGATAGTTATTTAGCAAGTATAGATAGTCTTAGAAATTATTCAAATTATGTTTTGGGGGCAGATTTTAATGCCAAAAGCTCACTGTGGCTTAATAATATTTATTCCGATTTGAAAGGTAAATCCATTGAGGATTTTGCTGCCAGGAAATCATTAGTAGTACTGAATGACCCAGATATGCCAACGTATGAATTTTCATATTCGAGCCCCGACGTCACAGCAGTTGGTCTAAATTTACTAAAATTTGTTGACAGCTGGGAAGTGACAAATGACCCCCCATCCTTATCTGATCACTTGTATATCAAGTTTAACCTAGTTTTTGAGGCAGATATCGTGGAAATTTGTAATAACATCAAGTATGATTACAGAAAAACTAACTGGAATGTTTTTAGCAACATTATTTTAAATGAAATAGATAGTTTATATTCCCTCCCTACTACGGATGCTGAAGAAATAGATAAAGCTGTAGATGCTTTAACAGCCTTAATACAAAAAGCTTCCAATGAATCAACTCCAGTGAGTCGTGGCTCTCCCAAAAAGTATTCACGGTGGTGGACTTCAGAATTATCGGAACTTAGAAAAGGGTATAGACGATTGCTACGGATGTTTAAATCCTGCAATTCTCTCGAAAATGAGGTTAATTTAAGGAATGCAAAAAAGAATTATAAACTGGGTATTTTAAATGCTAAAAAGAGTGACTGGAATAAATTCTGTGCAGATAAACCGAATTTGGATCCATGGAATACAATCCATAAAATTTGTAAAAATAGTAATGCCATTGTTCAGCCACTACATGTAACAAAAGATGACGGCAGTAAGACTAACTCTGTAACGGAAGCCAGGGAGGTATTGCTAAATAAGTGGTTTTTAAAGGACGATCATTCAACTGATAGTAATTACCATGGTGAAGTCAGAGCAGAACTTACAGATTTTTTTATTAATAGCACATTAGGTGTTACCGAAGTCTCCTTGAATGAATTAAAAGAAATAATTAAAGGTTCAAAGCCATCAAAGGCCCCAGGCCCAGATTGAATTCTAAATTTAACCCTAATTAAAAACATCAATGTTCTTGCTCCTAGTTTGGTAAAGTTAGTAAATAGTTGCTTAAAAATTTCATATTTCCCGAAAAGTTGGAAAAATGCAAATATAATGGTTTTAAGAAAAAATGGCAAAAAGAATGATGGCAATCCAGCTTCTTATCGTCCGATTAGCCTACTCTCAAATCTTGGTAAAATATATGAACGTGCCATTGCGAATAGAATGATTGCGATTAGCAATGAATATAGTTGGCTTTCACCCCTGCAGTTTGGCTTCCGTAGTGGGAAAAGTACTATTGATGCAATTGATGGTATTGTTACCACGGCGGAGGAGAATATGCAGAAAAAATCTTTACCTTATGCATATTTTTTTATATAAAAGGCGCATTTGACTCCGCGTGGCACCCTGGAATACTGAAAAAGTTAAAGGCTAAATCATGCCCTGATGGGCTTTTAAATTTAATTTATAGTTACTTTTCTGATAGAGTTGTTACGTATAAGGGTGAATATTCGTGCATTTTGGAGCGATCATGTCCTCAAGGTGGAATATTATCCCCCCTGTTATGGTCGGTTAATATAAATGATCTTCTAGAAATAAATATTCCTAATATAAAAATTCAGGCATATGCTGATGATGTTTGTGCAATTATCACATCAAGCAAAATATCAACTTTAGAATCCTTGGCGAACAAGCTCGTGTTTGATAAATCCAAGACAGAAGCAATTTTATTTTCAAGGAAGCATCAGCTTCCGACTGTAAAGCTAAAGGACGATGGAATTGAGATACCTGTTAAAAATAAGGTTAAATATTTGGGTGTTATTCTTGATAGAAAGTTATTATGGACTGACCATGTTAGACATAAAATTAACTCTACAAAGCAATATTCTGCTCGTCTTTTAACGGTTGCCAAGAGTACTTGGAACCTGAATCCACATGCATTGAGGATGCTATATAAATCAGTAATCGAAAGCCATATTTTATACGCGTGTCCTATTTGGATCTCTGCACTGAGAAAAAAGAATATTCAGAGAATGCTACGGTCGGCGCAAAGATCTTCCATGATCATAATTTCTAAACATTTCAATACAGCTCAAACGCATGTAGTAATCGCTCTCGCAGGAGTGCTTCCAAAGGATTTAAGAGCATTGGAATTAAGTAAATTAAGATATGGAAAGAATGGTCGACCTCAAAATTGGCCGAGGGTTTTGAGTCCTACCTTGAATGGAATTAGTTATTCGGCACATCATAGCCATTATACTGACAAAATTATTGCAAATTTTTTGGGCCTTTCTTTTAATGACCTTGGTGTAATTCAGCCCTTTCATATTAACCGTAAATCTCTTTAAATGAGTTTTGTATGCAAAATGGTTTGATGAGTTTAAAAATTCTGTTAGCACATGGCCGGCTAACGTTTTTGAAAATAAGGATGACCTTATCTCTGCATCAAAAATTCCCCCAAATAGTAGAATAACACAGCTTATTACAGGTCATAGTAGATTGCTTCATTTTTTAAATAGGATTGGGAAAGCTGACTCTCCATTGTGCTTGTGCGGTCTAATGGAAACATGTAGTCATCTTCTATTTGATTGCCCTGTTTATTGTAGAGCACGTTTAGCAATGGAGTTCGAGTTAAGTGAATATGAAATAAGTGTGCCGTTTCCTTTATCGCTGATAATTAGAAATAATAAAGTTCGGACTAGTGTAAACAGATTTTTATCCCACACAAAGAGACTTGACTTTTAGTTGGTGTTTATGCTTTGCTTTAGATAGTGTGTACTCTTTTTTATTTTTGTAGTGTTTTTTTTCTTTTTTTGTTTCTGTGAAATGCCTGTTTTCGGTTTAATCACGAAATAAAGTATCTATCTATCTATCTAAGTGTAAAAGTTCTCTGGATAAAAAAGAAATTATTATTTGCAATTTTTTGATGTGTACAAATATTCTTCATGTCCCAACGCATCGAGTTGAAATCTATTTCTTTCTAACGCAGCAAATTTCAATACTGTTAAACGTAGTAAGTAAAATCTGGTGCTTTCAATCACACTGAATTTGATAATTTTCGAAAGGAATAGGAAAGTTTACTTTCGGTTGTGAAAGGATGAATTATCCTATCCTTTAATACAAGTATAATTCTAATGGAAGGACGCATAGATGTTTGTTGTGAGCCATTGGAGCCTTTCAGAAATCTCTTGCCAACAAATAATGCTTCACACTTCGGAGCGCCTGAAAAGACTTATAGGTCTGAATTAAATTGAAGATGAAGCTTTGTACAATTAATTTAAAATTTTTAGGTCTATCTAAGTTCAGTAATGTCAGGGATATAGATTGTGATCCTCTCAGATAGACATTGTTAGATATCTAGAAGTAAAAAATCAGTGAATGCAGTTTTAAAGAATTTAAATGTTGCAGTTATGTTTAATAGAAAAGAACGCTCAAGAAAATATAATTCATCCGAAGTTGGTAAGGTATGAACACTATGAGGGCATAGTTTCCTCGTAACTGTAACATTTAGTCACCAAGGTTACTTTTCATTTAGTTTGTTGTTTTTGAGGTATGTCTTTTTATTTCGCTTTCTTAGACCTACGTGTATTTTCTTGTATTTGCACTGACGACGGTTGAGTGGAGATCTCAGCTTAATTATTTGCCCTTTTCCTTGTTCTCACTGGCTGTGCATTTTCTTTTTGCGTTTTCTCTTATTTCACTCTTTGTTGCCGTTGTTGTCTCTTATGTCGTTATCTTTTCTTTTCTCTTATTATCAGGCTTTTGCTAGTGTGGTCTTAGAACTTATTGACGACGGAATAATAATAATAATGATAATAATGATAACAATAGTAGCACTAGTAATAATAATAAGAATAATCATAATAATAAAACAAAACTGCCACAGAAGGACAGAAAAATTTTAGAGTTAAGATTGCTTGATGTTTTTGTGATTCATTAGAGTTTGATTCATTTTGGATTCGTTGGTGATTTTCAAAATTCCCTACAAGAAAATACGAAATTAGTGTTCGCACACTTTTAAGGTTCAGCTTTGAATCACGCTAAAGTAAAAAAGGTATGTATTTTATTCGAAAGATGCTACTTAGTTTATTATTTATGAAACATTCATGTTTATGTGGTTGTATATCTCAGTCTATTTATTTTAGAACCAGATACTTCAAGCTCCATGGGTAGATACATTTGTACATCCATACGTAAAAATAGCTTATTTAATTTAAAAGATTATTGTATATCTAAGTTTTGCAACTTTATCAACAGAGGTTTTTAGCATCTCGGTTATGCTCTGCTATATATCTAGCCGCAAAAAAATGACCACACAAATTTGCTTCTTCGCATAAGTTGTAATGTACAAAGAGAAAAATGATTTGATAATTTAAAATGGATTCTAGTTGGTTAAGATTGGACGTTCTATAATGTAGATTACAGAATAGATCTCAATGTAGGATAAGTGCTTATCCTTTCCGTTAATAGAAGTTACTTTTTCATTGTTGGATGCCTTGATCTCTTTTGTGATTCAACAGAGCGTCTAAACTTAGTTCTAACAAGCAAAGCCTTCTCTAAAATATCTCAAAGAGCTTATAGAGTTGATTTTCATTATAATATAATAATTGTATTATCTACTGAAATTTATCTTTCGTAGGCATCAGTATTTAGTGATGCAGGCGCAAGGGAAAGTCAAACTAAGAAAAAGGTATTATTTTGAATATAAGAAAAGATTTAGTTAAAAAAAGATCGTGGTTGTTTAAAAGATACATTCGGTAGCAAATGTGACGTTTAAAAAAGAATACGTAAGAAAAGAAGAAAAAGAAAAATTAAACATCTATGGTATGCTCATATCCACGGTAAATAGCCTTTCAACGCATAAAAATGTTCATGAAAAACGGTTTGGTGTTCATGCCACAAAGATGAAATGTTTGAAATCAGAGCCACGTATGTGATAGAGACAGGTCTTATTTGCATTACTGAAAAGATTTCTAAGATCCTTAGATGGTTCACCAGAGCACCACCATGTTTGTTGTATTTACACCTTTTCTTGAAGAAACTAACGGTTTACATGAATATAGAAGTGGGATTGAAATACAGTCGGTTAGACTTACTTTCCTCTGGGAGCAGTGAATTGTTATTAGATTACTTAAATTAGTCTTACAATATTTTACTTATCTTTGTTGGCTTTAATATGGATCTTATGATTTGGATCTTATTTAGATCTATAATTTGGATCTTATAATTTGGATAATATGGATCTTATTAAAGATGGATCTTCGACCTGTACCATAATTTATTAGCGTCTTCGATAGGCATAGTTAAATTTTTATTCACGGGCTATAAAAGGGTATTGGTTTCACCAAAATTAAGTAATTTAGGTACAAAATGGGGACTCTACGCCTACAGCATGACTTTTTGTAAAAAAAAATCAGTAACTGATTAGTAAGAGATTTCCAAGCTGTGGCTGCTACGTCGAACTGAAAGATCCTCCTCCTCCCTGGTGCCACAAGCCAAGAGATGAAGTTACATCTTGTAGTTGATAGGATGATATAGCATTCCCCAGGCAAAATGATATTATGAGTGATCTAGTCGGGTGTCTAGAGTTCAGGAGCTCTTACTCAAGCGATTCCTAATAAAACATCAATGGAATAAGCAAGCCAGATGGCTAAATAAAAACCTTAAACCAATTTTTATGCTGGTTGTGGAACCCTTGAACTGCTTTTAAAGGCGTGAAAAAAGCCGGCACAGGAACTGGCTAAACAATTTGAAGGTATCCACCACAACAAGAAGAAAAGGAAGATCCAAAACGATTTCAGCGCCCATTGGTACAAGATAAGATGGAGCCTCTGGTCTCCAGAAGAAGTGCAAGTAAAGTTAAGTAACCAGCTTCTTCTCATCGAGAATTACCTATAATAATCTTTTGGTGGATTGCTTTTCATTTAGAGGAAATTCTAACGAATAAACCAGTCTTAAACTGTTTTTTATGATCAAAAGCAAAATTTTCACATTTTAAGGGGAGGAAAGGGGAAGAGGTGGTTAGAACTTACGGACACTTTAAATGGCGCAATGGATCTTTTGCAATAAACCCCTGCTCTATACTTTTACATGGACTATTGAATAAAAAAAAACAAAAAAAAACAGAAAGTGAAACTCAGAACCCTCGAATAAACATATAATACATGTTTACAAAAAGAAAAAGAGGAAACATGCGCTATTGATAACGACTAATCAAACATTAAGATTAAAACTTTATAAGGTAAGAAACAATAATAAACAAAAACAGTTTCGGAAATCAAAGGATTGATAAACTTTATTGGTCAAGAACTATGGCCTCTTTTTATTTTTATATTCTGTCGGTTTTTTTGCTTCATACAATACGTCGGGGCTCTTTATCTAATGAATATTAATAAAAAAGAATAAAGAAAAAATTTGTAGGAGACAGTTATTCATTACTAAGCTGAATTCTGGAATATAAGGGCTAAAATTGCAAAACAGGGAACGAAAATGTATTTTAGTCTTGATTTGTTCTTCGCTTTCGTTTGCTAAAGCAAGTTTATAAAACAAAGCCATAACTTTTTGTCATAATTTATCGAAGTTCTTTTATCGATGCATCTAAATGGATTTAAAAAGTTATTTGAAATAACTAATATTTAGAACATTTCTTTCTTTTTCAGAAACAAATAGGTTCATTTGTTTTGATTAATAATTTATCAAACCCTAACATTCTGACTATGTGGACTCTGGAATGGTTAGTGCCAAATTTATGCCTCTGAAGAGCTACTATGATTATGCTTTATGATTAAAATAAATAATTATCAGAAACTACATATTCAATAGGTTATGGCCTTTTGTCAGAATGGGTTCAAAGTCTCAATATTTTTGGAGGGAGCTGAGACTCATCATTTTGCATTAAGTTATATTCTGAACTAAAAAAACAAATAGCTGTTTTCCCGAACTCTTCTGAGTTTGATATTATGAGGGATCTACCGACCTGTCACTAAAAGAGTGTTGAGGTGGTTCTTACCACCCCCTAATGCTGATCCACATGTTGATTATCCATTCAAGAGTCGGTTAGCATAGGGGCCTAGAGTCTACAATTTTAGCAACCAGAAGATTTCAAGAAAAAAAAAACACTTCTTGAAACAACGACTCGGTGAAGGACTGCAGTAGAAAACATATTTGTGTTTTTTAGCCATTTAACAATAACATTTAACATTTTACTTTAACATTTATTTAACAATGACTTAACATTTAATATTTTAATGTTCATGAGAAACGGTTTGGTGTTCATTTCACAAAGATGAGATGTTTGAAATCAGAGCAACGTATGTGATAAAGACAGGTCTATTTTGCATTACTGAAAAAAATTCTAATACCCTTAGATGGTTCACCCCTATTTTCCTAAATAAGGCAAATTTTCTCAGGCTCGTAACTTTTGATGGGTAAAACTAAACTTGATGAAACTTATATATTTAAAATCAGCATTAAAATACAATTCTTTTGATGTAGCTATTGATATCAAAGTTCAATTTTTTAGAGTTTTGGCTACTATTGAGCCGGATCGCTCCTTACTACAGTTCGTTACCACGAACTGTTTGATAGGTAATGTTTGCCTGAAATCTCCCGCAAGCGATATTAATGTGCTGCCAAAGGGTTTTGAATTCCCTCGCAAATCTTTCAAACATTGATCCAGAGCCTCCAGCGATTTTTTGTGTGCCATTGTGCACTCGTCCCAAATAATAAGTTTGCATTGCTGCAATACTTTACCCATCCCAGATGATTTGGAAATATTGCACGTGGGAGTTTCTGTAGAATGCAAATTCAGAGGCAATTTCGAAGCGGAATGAGCAGTTCTTCCACCAGGCAGCAACGTTGCGGCTATTCCGGACGACGCAATTGCCGAAGCTATATCATTTTTTGATTGAATTGATGCCAGAATCAGTTTTATCACAAACGTTTTACCAGTACCTCCTGGAGCATCCAAAAAGAAAATTTCTCCAACGTTGTTATCGACACAATGCATTATCGTATCATAATTTTTTTTTGTTCCGATGTTAACTTGAAAATGTTATTTTGTACATATGACAATAGCTCACTCGTACTGTAACTTTGTTCACGACCCAATTCTACACATGTCGAAACAGCAGCGGTACGATTAGGTGAAGGCATTCCAAATCCTGAAGAGGTTTGTTTGCCATACATACGCACAAATCTTCTATAATAACTAAAGTGTAGTTATAAATTTCTGATGTAAAATAAAAAGTCATATCTTTTGTCTCTAACCGTTTTTGATGGAGTATATCTTGGGACATTTTTGATTTATATTTTTCCCATAACTCTGTAGGAGCTGATGGAGAGCAAGTTGTTAGTATGATGCCAAACAATGCACAAATTTGACTTGGAGTTGACGTTTCGTACGCGTCATTGATGCAGTTATCCCAGGGTAGGGCATTTTCCAATAAATTCAGAGCTTGACATGCACTACGGTAAGTGTCATGTATAGTACCGTTTACAGTTCTCAAATACTCAAAACACGTTGGACCGGGTACATTCACCAAAAACAGGCGTAGAAAGAAGCATTCATGTTGATTGGGGTGAACGGTGTAGATTCTTCCTATTGTGGTATCTTTGAAGATGGTAGGTTGGCCGTCGACTGACTTACCCTGTTTTCGACATTCAAATACTTTATTTTTAGTACTCCACGTGTAATACGAAGGCACTTCAGTATACAGCAGTTTTTTTGCAAAAGAATCATTTTTGCATAGCGAAAAGAAAGCAGTTAACTTTGTATCCGGTGGTATCAGGGCTGTTTGTTGCACGTTTGATTCCGAAAAATAAACGCGTTGACCATTTTGTAAATGTTCCGCTAAGTGAAAAACAGCTGGACTACGTTCATGTATCAGAAATGAAAGAATTCGCCAAACAGCATCATTACTGCTTATGTGTCTTCCAGCCTGATATTGTGCGATTTCGTCGATATCTTTGATTTCGGACTGCAAGCCAAAAACTGCCATGTCACTGCCTTTGTTGACGTATTTATATATGTATTTGATTGCCTTTACGGAGTTACAGTGTTCAACGTTTATGTGTGCATTAAATGTTTTTGATAATAACGGGGAATATGGAACAACCCACTGGTTATCTACTTCGATGGTGGTACCGTTACGCTTCTTTATTATTGCTGTTTTACTGCCAACTTCAGTAGATCTTCTTCTTTATTGTTGGTAACCATCATTGCCAGTAATTGTGTTGGATACTAAAAGTCAAGGATATTGCTTTGCGCACCTTCCTTTGGCCATGCATGGTGAATTTTCGTCCAGTGCACCGCAAGGTCCATGTATCATATTTTTACAACAATATCATATAACCCCTTATCGACATTTTCATCAGGTATTTCAGCGGAAATCACATCATCAATTTCGTTAGAAGTATTTTTATAATGTAGCCAGATTAGTATATGTGCGTGTGGCAAACCTCGTGATTGCCACTCCACTGAACATAGAGACGAACATACGCAATAGCATCTTGAGCATATTCATGCATATGACGGGGACTGCCAGCATATGACTAATGTAAAATCGTTAATCTTCCAACGTTTGTGGTATTACCGTCATTTACAACTGCATCTCTCAAATGAATGTATTGTTCAGAGCGGAGCTTGGTCTGATTCAGACGGATATATAGCAAACGTTCTGATTCATTTTTTGCATACATATCAACGACGTATTTGTGAAACAATTGACGGAATTTTAAAATATAATTGTCTTCATCCTGCCGAATCATTAGTCTATAGGAATAATAATGCATTGCACTGCATTTCTTATTCATTTCTTTGTTAGTGGCTGGATTCATCAATTTAATTTATAGCCGTCGACTCCATCCCAAAAAATGATAGGCTATTGTAGGGCATCGTAGCATCGACGAGTTTCAGCAATTCTTACCAACTGAGCGTTTCGCTTATGAAGAATAATATCTCGAGGTAAAAACTGATCACCGACCATAACGATTGCCACTTCGTGGATAGTTGGAGCATTGTATCTATGCACATGTTGGCCAGGAGGCGTTTTGTCAGCGGAAATAACAATTTTATGCGTATCAGTAGGCATCAAATCGATGGCTGTTTTGAACAGACGCACTAAATTATTATTTTCGTGGAAAAGATGTTGCAATTGGGAAACGATTGTCCTTTCAACGTTGGGAGAAATTTTGCAACGTGCATTCAATTCAGAATTTCTATCACTGATGAAGTACAATTGTAAAATTTATGATTCTTGCCTAAGAATGGTAGAAGGGACCCTGCTCTATGATAAATTTGCCCTTTTACTTTGAAAGTAGGCATAAATTGATCTAGATTTTCGATTTGGGCACCAAACGACGTCATTTGGAAACATTAGTTATATTTTCTGATCTGTGATAAAAAACGCTTAGATTCTGACGTAGTTTCAGTAAGCAAAGTCTTCAATGGCTCTGGCGGTGCAGCCAATAGAGGAAGTTTAACTTTTCCTGAGGCGCAGCACATTCCCATTGTTTCACCATTGAATTTCAAGGCCTTGCAATAGGGACAAATTTTAGACATAGTCCCGATTTGAACACATCTACTCAAGCTATAATCATCGACTGGGCTGTACATGAATGCCAGGCGATAATTTTCAGGTTGCTCTTGTGATTCTTCGGCATGCTTTCTGTTCTTATTTTCTCTATCAGCCGCAAGCCTGTTTTCTTGCTGTTCTTGTGATTCCTCGGCACGCCTTCTTTTTTCACTTTCTCTTTTAGCAGCAAGTCTGGTTTTGCGTTGCTCTTGTGATTCCTCGGCACGCTTTCTCTTCTTACTTTCTCTATCAGCAGCAAGTTTTTTGGCATAGACTCTTTGAGCAGCTTCCTCGGCTGTTGACATTATAGGTTCTTCAGTCATTTTAATATTAAACATTTTTCTGTGAACGAATGTCTTAAATACCTTTAATGACGTCATTGTCATAATGACGACATGACGACCTGATGACATGACGTCACTTGACACACAGACACGCAGAATGCTTATTTTTATATGTATAGATTTGAAGTACTTATTGAAAATTTGACGTACTTATTGAATGAGCAGCTGTAAATAAAAGCCAAGAATCACTTTAAAATATATATTCTAAATTCTTATTTAACCGGAATGAATTAGCTTATTTCGTTTTGTTTCATTTATCGGTCCTGATTTAACTTCATGGAAGTAATGATTCTATGACTGCTAAAAAATTTTAGTTTTATGCAGCTGTTCAAAAGGGCGTAACAGTAATAAATCTGGAACGGATTAGGGTATGTCCAATCTAATCCATTAGAGTATAATCCATGAGAGTATAATCCGATAGGTCTTAGGAAATTTAATCATATCATCATTATTATTTTTTACTTATTATATGGCTTTGAACTTTGCTTATCTTTATTGGGGACATTAACTACTATTCTTCTCTTTACCTTAAAAAAAAAATTTTCAGAAGAAAAAAACTGCTGCGCATTTTTTATTTCACTTTGCTGAAGAATACATTAAGTAAAAGTTACATTGTGTCATGTAATAATGTAATAATACTCATGTAAGATGGTTGAGGGTTCTAATACAAACAAGTTGAATTTGAGTTTTGGTTTCTTTTTGTTCAATTTCTTTTTTTTGTGTTTTTTTTTGTGGTTTCTTTTGTTGTTTTTTTTCTTTTTGTTTTATATACGATACTCTAACTAAAATATTTTCGTTGTTCTATTTTAGTGCAGTTTATTTCTATCAGTTGAAATTAGAAAATCCTGAAAGGTTAAAAATTTATCTTTAGAAGATGGTACTTGAATATTTCAGAAGGCAAGCAGTCTATTTTTCAACCGAACTTGATGAACATTACAAAAGAAAGTATAAACATATTATGGCTAAGCTCTATCAAACTATTAAAAGATTTGTTGATTAAAAAAATATTTCTTTGCTGTAAAGCACAAGGAAAATTTAGTATGGATGAAATAATGAAATGCCTTGAACTATATATCTCTTCACAAAGATACAATATCAGAACCACCAAAATAAGTAATAACTGCTGGTCGTAATTTATTATCTTATATATCAGAAATCCTCTCATAGTGTGGCTAATGTGCCTTCTTTTAGAATCCGGTAATTTTACCTAATTTTTTTTTAGAGTCAAATAAGTTTATGTATCAATTAATTGATAAATTAAACGAAAACTTACCAAATTTGAAGTTTGATTGTAATTCTACTCCAAAGAAGGAGTGCCAGCGTAGCTGAGAGTTCAACTGAGATAGACGCCTGCAATCGCCTCAATAGACCAAAACCAGTATTTTAAAGTCGTTGTAGTATGCGGTGGTTAAGTTCATGATGAAACGCTGAGAGTTCAACGGGAAGGGAAATTGGGAGGGCAGTTGAACTCTCAGCTACGCTGGCGCTCCTTCTTTGGAGTAGAGTTACAATCAAACTTCAAACTTGTTAAGTTTTCGTTTAATTTATCAATTCTACTCCAATAGGACCACCTTAGCTTCGCCTCGAGTTAAACTGACATTTTAAAGTTCAGCATGAGCTAAACCAACACTAATGACCAATAATAGCCCTATTCAATAAAAAGAGGCCGCTGTACAAAAATTCATTTGTAGTAAGATTATTCAAATATAACAGAACGCGATGAGTAACTTCAAAAGACAGATAACTGTTTTCCACTTTCAATTGGTTTATTATAGAACCTAGCAAACGTTTTGGCATTTGTCCAGCCTACATATCTTATGATTTAGTCCACATCAACTCCTGTTGCTTTAAGGTAGGACGTTGAGGCAGACCGTGTGCTATGAGCACCATAAACACTGGTATCTATACCTGCAAGAAACAACACTTCGTTTATCTATCTAGAAATAGATGACTTAGACGCAGCGGTATAAGGCTTACGATATGTAAGAAAAAGTGCGTCGTCTCTATTCAGGTATGACGTCATTCTAATATAACTGAACTCTTTCACAAGCCGATAGAATCAATAAAACTGCTAATTTTTGTGTTAGTGTCTTTAATTTAAGATTTTCAATATCCCAAGCCGGCAATCTAAATAGATCGAATACACATTTTACATCCCAAATACTAGAAATCTTGTGTAGACTAGGCCTTCTATTAAAGACACCTCTCATAAATTTCTTGGTAATGTGATTACTGCCTAAATGATGGCTTGGTAAAATTGCGCATAAAGCACTCTTCGCAGTATTAATAGCACTGTATCCAACACCTCGGTGAAACAGTTCCGTAAGAAAGGTCAAAGTCTCCGGTACAGTTGCCTCCAAGACCTGGTTTGTGTTTCTTCCATAAAAGTCGATTCATTTTTCAATGTAAACCGTGTACTGGCACTTAGTTGAATCCCACCATCCATCCATGATAATATCGACTGTGGAAGGAGAATATCCTTGGTGGTGAAGCCCTTACCGGAGACGACACAAGCCGCTAGGCGTAATGTTTTTGACAATGGATGGTGTAAGCTCGGTTTCTGTGGAAGAGACAAAGTAAAAGTATCATTTGGTAAAAGTATAGGAGTTCCTATTAAGAGTTTTAATAGTAAGAGATACCAAACTTGTGTGGTCCAGTTTGGGAAAATCAAAATACCAGTTGCCTGATCTGTCTCTACCTTCTGAAGGGTCCTCAGAAGTAAGCTAAATGGGGGGAAAGCATAACAGAAATGAAACTCCCAACTCATTGCAAATGCATCTACGAAAAAACATTTTGGATCTGGTTTCCATGAAACAAATGGTTTAATCTAGTTGCAAACAGGTCAATTTCTATCGACTGACATACCAACGAATTCAAAATAATGAACATTCTAGAATCCAATTTCCATTATTTTTCATTATCAAATTTTCGAGATGCTTTGTCCGCGATATTAGCAACTCCTGGCACATGCTCAGCAGATATCCACCCTTTACCCTGCAATACTAGCTGCCAGATCCTATTTGTGAAATAGTTACAAAATTCTATTTTGTTTCACCCATTTTATTTATATAAGCTACTGTGGTTATATTATCTGAACACAGCCGAACATGAGTGTCTTTAATATCCTGAGCAAAACACTTTAATCCCAGATAAACGGCCTTCGTTTCTAAAACATTGATGTCAAATCCCTTCTCTTCTGAGGACCATTCACCTGTGGCTGTTTTCATGGAATATTCATCCACGGGTGCCCAGCCTAATTTGAATGCATCACTGCACAAATATTTGTCAATTGACCTAGGCTCAATTGCTTTAGAAGCATGATTGGCAATATTCAACCACCATTGCAATTCCAAAATTACATCGGATGTTAAAGTTAGCCTAGCTGCAAAATCACCCTTCGCATGCTTTAGTGCTTGAGTTTTCAACGATTTCGCTTTCCGGTAATATAAAGGCGCTAATTCCACTGCTGGGAAGGTTGAAACCAGAACACCTAGAGTTTCGGCCAAATTTTGAATCGTAGTCGATTCTTGACGAAGAATTTTTGAAACTAAATCTAGAACCTTTTTAATTTTTCTTTCCGGCAGTAAAATACGCATTAATCGCGAATCTAGCAAAAAACCCAGAAATTCTATTTTTTGACTTGAAATGAGAACTGACTTCCCCGGGTGAATTACAAACCCCATCTCTGACAGTAATTTCAATGTTTCATAGACATTGTTTTGACATTCTAAAAATGACCTTCCTAGAAGAAGGGTATCGTCTAGATAAACAATTGACGAATAACCTTTTCGTCGAAGAAGGGAGAAAACGGATTTCATAAGCTTCGTAAGAACCATTGGGGCAGATGATAAGTCGTTTGGCATAGATGTGAAAGCATTTCAACAATCTACTTCAAATCAAAACCACATTTGATTTTGATCATCAAAATCAACAGGGCATGAATAATACAAATCAACAAGATCAACAGAAGCCATATAACAATTTTTTGTCATTAAAAGAACCGCAGACTGAACACTTTCCATTTTAGAATGGTAATATTTAATGCTTTTGTTTAGTTTTTTAAGATTCAGAATAAACCGAGAAGACCCATCTTTCTTTGGGACCGTAAAAACGGGAGAAACACAACGTATTTCTTTTATTCTGAACTCGGGTACTTTAATAATAACTCCTTTATGCAACAAAATATCAACTTCTGTTCGTATAACCTGCATTTCTTCAGACGTAAAACTTTTGTTTTTTGTTACCAAAGCTTTTAATGGTCTTTTCTCAAATTCAATCTTATAGCATGAAGCCATAATATTCAAAATATTCAAATCACTTGTCATTGACTGCCATTTTGAGATAAACTTACTAATTCTTCCTGCTTTAAAATTATCAACCAAATGTTTTGACTGCCTATTGAAATTTACAACAAAATCATAAAAAATCAAGGCCAGGGTATGTTAAATGGTACATACTAGCTATTTGCGATCCCTTTTCTGAAAGTTCAAGAATTTCGGCCTCTCCTGACGGTCCTGGTGCTGCTTTTTGCGATAAAATGGACGGAGAGCCTCGTTCTGCCATCGGCGATAATGGTAGGCCCCCTTTTGCACGTTTTTTGGTCTTCCAAATGACTTTTCAAATCCACCACGGATTTGGTTTTGGACGTTGTTTTGGCAACATCTTTGCCAAAAAGAAACTCCATGACTTTGACTTCGGGAGCGCATAAAGCGGATGCTACCATGGGATCTGGGCTCACCTCAAATTTCATCGCATGGCGTCTTTTTCGACTTAAATCATAATTGGTGAGGCCAAGCATGTGAACTGCATCTGTTAGGCTTTTAACAACCTTTTCTTTGATATGCTCATTTTCGAGCTCAAGAATATCATTTACTGCCTCTAAAACACAAAAGGTTGAGTGAAAAATTGTCCGCTGCACTTGAAGTGCCTTAGTATCCCTCTGCTTAGCATGTGCTGAGAGAGTAGCCCAAATTTCACTATTCACCTTGGGAACAACAATTTTATTTGTATTCGCAGGCCTAGGGTGGCACTCAAATAAATCTTTTAGCTTCCCTATTTCCAAAGGCTCGGAGAAAGCTCTATTTGCAACTTTGGCAAGTTTCTTATGGATCTTGGAGCCCTCTTTGTAACTAGAATGTTCTTCAGAAATCTTTTTGAATTCATTTGACATTTTTTTTTTAATCTTTTACCTTTTCGCTTTTCCGGAGAAGCCTTCAGCTTTCTGTCATGGATTTTTGTGGGGCTCACAGAGCCAATTCTTATGGTTCTAGAACCTATTTGTGGGCTCCGAGAGCTAGATTTGTCGTTCCTAGATTTAATTTCAGGACTCCGAGAGCCATATCGAGCATGAATTTGAAACTCTGGGCTTCGAGAGCCATTATTTATTCTATGATCACTATCACTCTCACTTGAGAGTATTCTGCGACACGAATGAGCTTTATATCGCCTTCCACGTTCATAATCTTCATCAACTGTACTGTCCAACAATCCAATCACTATTTCACTGTCACCCATTATTTAATTTGGTCTGTATCAAAGCGAATGCGAACGTCAACTGGTTTTGGTTTTGGTCAATTGAGGCCACTGTTGCCAGATTGTCAACGCAGAAAAACGCCCAGGGGTTCAGAAAAAAGCCCGAACAAGCCCCAGAAAATTTTACCGAAATAATCCACTTTTGAGATTCTACTTTATAGTGAGCGCGTACGAAAGCTTGTTTCACGAAGAATGCTATATCTAGATGCAGAATTAATACCGAATTTTCAGTCCAAAGCTATTCTCATCGTTTTTTCTTTAAACTTCTGGAAGAGTCTCAATTTTGTTGATCTCCCCTCAACATTTGCAGGGAAGAAGAATAAACCTACCCGGCATGTGGGAATACTTGACATTTTTTTCTGCTTTTAAGTTTGAAATATAAAAGAAATACCTTAAGCTGTATGGCAGCCCATAGCTCTGGCCTCTCCTAATATGGAGTTAATCTTTCGTTTCTTTTTTAAGCTGTATGGCAGCTAAATATTTTGAACTCATGTTTTTTTTTTCTGACGCTAAGCTTTTGCATTGACAAACTTATGGTGCGAAAGTAAAACTGTTTACTTGGAAACGAATTCGTCCATAGAATTTTCAAACTCGAGACTTTTGGAATCAAAGATTATGTGTTCAGACCTAGGATCAAAGTTGGACCATTTAATTGTGACTGCTGCTATTTTAGATGAAAGCTAGATAAAAAAGACAAAGGGGCCATTTCCCAGCCAAGCCCCCGAGGCGAATCCTAATATGTTATTATTCCTTACAGTTTCAGTTTTCCCTCCGAACTTACACATTTCAACAAAGTTGCCGCCTCTCCATGCCCTTCCGAAAGCTATAGCCATATACAAATAAAGCCACTTCCCCATGCGCTACTGGCGCTACTATTTTTTAATTTGTCACTAAATATTATGTTTTCTTTATTTTTATCTCTTTAGAAACCTATTTTGAAGCAAGATTATTTAATCTAAAAATTACCTTCAGCTACGTGGCAGCTATATATTTTGAACTTTTATGATTATTTCGGATGTTAAGATTTTTAACTGAAAACCTTTTTTTTCTCGTCACCTAGTTTTAATGGACGCGGTTCTCAGATATTTCTTAATGTATTGACTTCGTAATACAACAAAAAAAATTCACAAGTAACAGAAAACACAATGAGATCTCTTCAATAAGCAAAATAATTTTTGTGAACAAAACAGAATTTTGGCCAAACTATCACGACAAGAAATACACAGGCTCAATTACTTCTCTGGATAGAATGGTAAAATGCAAAAAAGAAAATAATTGACGCTTGAAATTTTGTAATACAAAGGAAAAAAGCTTCAAGAGAATAAACGCAATAATTGAAAACTCTCAATACTTTTGGTACATTTTCTTAGTACCTCAAGTAAGAAAAATTAAAAATAATTTTTGAGAAATGAGATACTATGTACAGCTTTTGACAAAAAAAAAATGCTACAACAGCTGAAATACCAATATATTGAACGAACACGAGGAACTTTTGATTTAAAAAAGCTAACTGCAAGCTAAAATTTCAGCGTCATCACCTTAGGAAAATATGCATATCAAAGGCTGATTATCTTGTAATACAGCATTTTGGTTTTTAAATGCAGCTTATCAATCGATTTCTTTCACCAATCAGGCTTCAACCCGAAGATTCCTAGGTTTGGCTCCACTGAAGGGGCTCATTTTTATATTAATTTCACAGAATCTGAAGAATTCCAACATTCGTTTTTCTTTCTTTTTTAAACCGATGGTTTCTTATTCAATTCCTATTCGTACCTTGAGGTGCAAATTGAAAAAACTCTTACTAAAAAATAATTTCGTATCTTATTTTCAACATTATTTGCTAGAATAAACAGGAAAACGTAGAATATTAAACTTTTTCGTTGGATTTTCAATTTTTTTTTTGGAAAGTCAGCAAAGTGTAAAATATAAAATTCTTTCATTGGAATTCCAAACTAATTGCTTGGACTTTGAAAAATTGGGTATTGGAAAGTCAAGAGAACGTGAAATATCAAACTTCTCGCGGGACTTTAAACGTTTTTTGTTGGAAAATTAAACAAATCGTTGAAGATCACATTCACTTTTTCGATTTTACACCTTTGCTGAAAATTCAATTATAATTTTTTTTTTAAGCAATTGAAAGTTCAACGCATTTTCTTGTTTGAAATTCATTTTTTTTAAAGTGTATATCTACAACTCAAGAAGTTAGAAAAGAACACCAAGAGAAAAACAGCATCAGATGAAAAGAAAACGAATAAAGAGTCAGTTCTGCAATTCTATAGTAAAACCAGTATGTCATCAAGATCATTGTTAAAATTCATATCTGTGGTTGCAGTGGAACCCCCAAGCCTATAGATTTCACTGTTGAACTGCAACATTTTTTTAGTAGGCTCAAACTGGGAACAGCAAATACCATACACTGACAACCAACAGCCGAAAGACTGCTATTGAGTTCAGCATAGGCAACAACATTCGATCCCGAAGTTTGTTCTTCACAATATTCATCATAGAAAATGACCTCTCAACTACAGCATTGCTTATTGGCAGGCTGAGGAGGGTCAATGCCCACCTCGCTAAGTCACTACATGGAGGAACACCAGCTGGATCAAGATGGTGCAGGACCTTGACCCAGAATTCACAGGAGTCACTTGGAATTTCTCCGCCACAAGCTGATACCCAGTCAACTACCAAGAGTCTTCTCCACGGACTCTCTAACTCACTAATATTCAGCACTGGAATAACATCCAAAGGCAAATCAATAAATCGAGGACGCAACTGCGACAAACAAATGGTCGGAGAAAGCACTTTCAGTTTCAGCAGAGAATCAAGAGCTGGGGGCAAGCGCTTTAAAACTGCTCTAGCTGCTGTCTTGAGAAATTTGAGGCAACGCAGCTTTACTTCTTCCTTTTGATGACTGGTCAGCTTAGATCTTTCAAGCTCCAAATTGAACTCGTATCCGTAGTCAACCTGGGCTGTAGGAAGATAATAAATTTCGAAGTCCATATTCACTGTTAATGACACTGCAGATGTGTGCAATATTCTCTGCAGAAGACTTAATACAAACTCTTTTAGCTCTTGAAATAAACGAAAGTGATCTGCGTTAGTGTGTTGGAACAGGAGGTTAATTCTCTGAAATTCGGCCAATAATGGCTTCAAGAAAACAATATATGCCTTATTTCGTTGATCGAGGTACATATCATGGAGCATTCGGGCAGTGTAGCAACGTTCCTTTTCCTTCGCTAATCGAAAGTGCGCTGACAGCTCAGAATACTGCTCGAGTATGCGAACGACTGCTCTATATCGAGAGAACCAACGGGTATTGGAAGGAGCAATCATTTTCAACGGGGTATTTCCATCGTTTATGAGCTGGAACATTTGCTGATATGTCTCTCTTCGTAAAAGACTAACGTTAAACCACTTGTAAGTCTCTGAGAGCATGAACTCCAAATTGCTTGGAAGCTCTCCAACAGCCTCGGAAGCACACAAATGTAGGGAGTGACATACACATTTGAAGAGTTGGAGTTGAGGCAACCCGTCATCTCGTAATAACGTGAACAGCGAATGGTTCCCACCACACATGTTGTTTGCTCCATCTGTCCCAATACCTATCAGATTTTTTAGGGGAATTCCACATAAAGCTAAGAAGTCTTTCAGTTCTTGATGTAAAATCACAGAAGTGGTCGAAGGTACTTCAACCATGCCCAAAGTAGCACAAAGAACTTTCTTCATCTTGGGGCTATAGTATCTCACACAAATACACATGAATTTCATGGTGGCAACGTCGGTCGATTCGTCCAGAATAAGGGAATATCTGCTGTCACCAACATCAGCAACAATCTCTTGGAGACTTTCTGGTCCAAGAACATTCTTGATAAGGGCTGAACATTTTGGTCTCTTCAATTTCGTTGCCTCGGAAACTGGTCCAGGAAATGCACTCATGATAATGGTGGATAGGTGGTCAATAGTCATAATCGATGAATGACTCGCGACATGTGCTGCCAAAATCTGTTCTGCTTTTCGTGCTTTGACATCAAGCTGAGTAATTCTTAAGAAAAGAGTGGGGTTTTAATTAAGCAGGTTAATCTGCAAAGTGTCAAATAATTCCTGCACTGCTTTCAACAGTTACTCACTGTTAAAAGTGAGAAATAATTTGGAAGAAGACTAAACTGACTTTTTGTGCAAGCTTTGGATAAGCATCTAACGCAAGGGTAAAGACGCCCTACAGGCTGAGGTTGAGGAAAGCCTCATATTCTCAGGTATCGACTTTGAATAAAAAGCTTTGAGATTGTAATATCCAGTTTGTGATATTTGTTTTTACTTCAATCGTTTGAGCTGACAAACCACAGTCTAGGCTACTAGTTCTGCATGTAGTGAGGCCCTGAATATGTAATGAAGATTGAGGCTATATGGATCTTTTCGGCCTTCTGGCCTTTGCCTCCTTACACTCTAAATTCACATTCAAAATGAATGTGACATTCAAAATGACCTAGGACAAAAGTAGAACTGCAAGGCATTCGTTTGTAACATTTTGAGTGTTCCATACTTGGGGGTTATGTAGTCCATCTCAATCTATTTCAAACACAATTTCAAGAAAAAAGTATTTGGAGTCTTACCTTTATCCATGTTTTGTAGATGAAACATTTCTATTAAATAATTGTAACTAGTAATCTGCTGCAGTACATATTTTCATGTGATTCATATTACTTATTTTCTTCTTCTTCTTTAGTGAATCGTAGGGTAAACTTTTCGTTAAATCCGTTCCTTTTCTTTCCTCGAAAGTTTTGTAAAAGAATGAACTTGAACTTGAAAAAAAAAAAATCTTAAAAACAAAATAAGAAATATTATTTTTTGGATTAGAAAAAAGCCCAAAACAAGCCAAATTAAAAAATAATAAGCCCAGTTTTCCGCCCCAAGCCCGCAAAAATAAAACGCCCGCCCCAGCCCAGAGAAATAAGCCAACGGGGCTTGAAACAATCTGGCAACAGTGATTGAGGCGATTGCAGGCGTCTATCTCAGTTTAACTCGAGGCAAAGCTAAGGTGCTCCTATTGGAGTAGAATTCATTTGTAAAAAATATATCCTTCATAAACATTACATAATATTTATGTAATAATATTCTTCAATTTATGTCTTTAGCACTGTGTGCAGTTTTAGAAAGTTAGATGGTTCTTAGGCCCAAATGACTGTACATCATGGTTGCAGTAGTAGCTACGACCTAGTAAAATGCGAACCACGGCCCATAGTAACCAAAAACTAAAAAACATGTTTCGAAAAAAAAATTCCTGACGAACAGAAATTGTCATTTGACACTGACTTAAAATTGTAATAATTATCTCGGTTCATCTTAAAGGTAAAAATTTATTTCAAAAACAAATCTATGGCGATTTAAAAAAAAATCTGAAATCTCTCGAAAATGCCGTCAGATCTAATAGAAAATTGAAGCTTTGGAATAGGTATAGGCAAAAACTTTGTATTGGAGAATTCAAGTCATCAATACTGAACAACGAGGAAAATCACATTTGCATGGGTAGCAAGGGTTGTATGGGTAGCACTGATGTGTCTTTTTTTACAGGGGCTAGCGGTTTACCAAAACATAAAAGGGAGATACTTAATTACTCCTGTAAAAGATATTGCTCGTTATATACGTTCTTTTTTATAAGTGCCACCATCTGGAAGCGCTGAATGGCACTAGAAATTACGCTTTTGGTACCCTTTCTTAACGGGATAGGGCTAGCAGGCTACCAGATTATCTTAGAGAGATGTTTAATAGCTCATAAAAAAGCTATTGTTCACAATATCTACGTCCATTGTATATTTGAACCATGTACAAGTGCCAAAATTTGGCACTAAAAATTATACTTTTGATGTCATGTCTTAATTGAAAAAACTGGGGCTATTGGGCTACCAAACCTCTAAGAGAGACGTTTAATTGCTTATCTAAAAGCTATTGCTAATATTTAAGTGCTTTTTATTAATTCTACCAACTGTATGGGCCATATGGTACTATAAATGGTACTTTTGCTACTATTTCTAGAGTAGAAAAGCTGAGAAGTATAAACCGGCTCCATTGCAATATCTATTATCTAAAACCCTTAAATGAGAGTTTACTATTACTCCTCCTATATACTCCGCCTCTCAGCCCCCTTAGTAAGTTATATAAATCGTCTGCTCACCATCAGGCTACTAAAACATTAGCAGGGCTAGCAGGCTATCACTTCATCGTAGAGATGTCTAATGACTCGTTTACAAGCTATTACTGAAATCTACGTGTATTTCATAATTTCTACCATCTTTAAGTGTCATCATCGTTGCAACAGTAGCTGCGACTTAAAGTCGAACCATAGCTCATAGTAAACTTGAAAAACATGTTGAAACAAAACTGACCAATGAGAAAAAATTACCACCTGACACTGATACACGAACTGTTATTTCGGTTAATCTTAAAAATAAAACTTTATTGAAAAAATAAATGTATGGAGATTTTGAAAAGCTGCCCAAAATACCTCAAAAATGGCATCATAGCATAATGAAATGTGCACCATTAGAATCAGCTAGGTCAAAGATCATGTATAAGATGATTCAAGTCCTCCACCTTGTCGCTGTGACTTAGTAAAAGGTGAACCATAGCCCATAGTAGCCAAAACTTGAAAAACCTGTTTAAACAAAACTGACTATGAGAAATAATTGCCACCTGACACTGATATACGATCTGTTATTTCGGTTAATCTTAAAAATAAAACTTTATTGAAAAAACAGCTTATGGAGTTTTGAAAAGCTGTTCTCAAAAACGGCACCAGGTCGTAATGAAATGTGCACTAGAAACGTGCACCAGAATGAACTGGGTGAAAGACCATGCATAATATGATTCAAGTCCTCCACCTTGAACAACAAGGAAAATCATAGTGTAAAATTATAGCAGTTCATATAGCTGGCTTACCAATAAACCGAATATACCACTCGATGCCTTTTTTTATGTTCTTTACGAATATAATAATTACTTCTACCGTAAATTCAATTTAAGTACTTTTTAACTTAACCTATCCTTATTATAGATAATTTTAGCACTGAGAAAATGTAGCTTTATTTTTTTTGAAAACGATGGAAAAGATAGCGCTGAGAAAACGTAGTATTATTTTGTGGAAAACGAGCGTCATTTTTAAAGTGAAAATTCGTCATTTTTAAGAGGTCAAAAAGTGCTTAAATTTGAATTTACAATAGAAGCCATTATTATATTCGTAAAGAGCATAAAAAAGGCAGCGATTGGTATGTTTACTTTATTGGTAAATTAGTTATATGCACTACAATAATTTTACCAATCATAGAAGTATGTTTAATGGCTCATTTAGAAGCTATTGCTCATATCTACGTGCTTTTTATAAATTTCACAATCTGCAAGCACAATATATCCAAATTAAAATGGTACTTTGGGTATCATTTTTCAAGTAAAATTGATAGGACATAAAAAAAAGTTTGATGTGACTAGACTATAAGTTTAGGCTATAAGGTATATGTGGTAGCAATTCTCACTAAAATTATCTCAAACTTTCTTTTTCAGTGTCTGAAGAGCATGCTGGGGAGTGATTGATGAGGATTCCACAATAGAGCTCCCTTTGACACCTTTTAGCTAATTCTGCTCACAATTTTCTCAAAACGCTTTTATTATAGACTCCTGTGATAGTTCTTAAGCCTCATAAAAAGTAAAACTCCTTCACAGACGTAGAAAACGGGTGTCTTTATATTTTTGAAAGAAATTTGACGTATTTTAGGAATATCCTTTGCATTAGCGCAACTAATGATACCAGGAATGTAATTAGGACCCAGGAGTCAAAATTGAATTAAGAGACGATGAATTTGCAAAGTTGTGATGATATCAAGTAACCCATAAGAAAAATCGAAACTCCTGTGTTTCAAAATCGGGTTATCTGAGTTCTGAGTTCTTTATTTAACGTTAAATTCATAAGAATAACTGCTTCAACACAATCTCCCCCATAAGGCTCCATGGCCGGGAAAGAACAGGGGAGAAAAAATACCAACATAAAAAAAAATGTAAACAAAAGATAGCGCTGAGAAAACGTAGTATTATTTTGTGGAAAACGAGCGTCATTTTTAAAGTGAAAATTCGTCATTTTTATGAGGTCAAAAAGTGCTTAAATTTGAATTTACAATAGAAGCCATTATTATATTCGTAAAGAGCATAAAAAAGGCAGCGATTGGTATGTTTACTTTATTGGTAAATTAGTTATGTGCACTACAATAATTTTACCAATCATAGAAGTATGTTTAATTGCTCATTTAGAAGCTATTGCTCATATCTACGTGCTTTTTATAAATTTCACAATCTGCAAGCACAATATATCCAAATTAAAATGGTACTTTGGGTATCATTTTTCAAGTAAAATTGATAGGACATAAAAAAAAGTTTGATGTGACTAGACTATAAGTTTAGGCTATAAGGTATATGTGGTAGCAATTCTCACTAAAATTATCTCAAACTTTCTTTTTCAGTGTCTGAAGTGCATGCTGGGGAGTGATTGATGAGGATTCCACAATAGAGCTCCCTTTGACACCTTTTAGCTAATTCTGCTCACAATTTTCTCAAAACGCTTTTATTATAGACTCCTGTGATAGTTCTTAAGCCTCATAAAAAGTAAAACTCCTTCACAGACGTAGAAAACGGGTGTCTTTATATTTTTGAAAGAAATTTGACGTATTTTAGGAATATCCTTTGCATTAGCGCAACTAATGATACCAGGAATGTAATTAGGACCCAGGAGTCAAAATTGAATTAAGTGACGATGAATTTGCAAAGTTGTGATGATATCAAGTAACCCATAAAAAAAATCGAAATTCCTGTGTTTCAAAATCGGGTTATCTGAGTTCTGAGTTCTTTATTTAACGTTAAATTCATAAAAATAACTACTTCAACACAATCTCCCCCATAAGGCTCCATGGCCGGGAAAGAACAGGGGAGAAAAAATACCAACATAAAAAAAAATGTAAACAAAATTTGAAAAAATCTAGTCGCCCACCTCAATAATCCCCAAAAATAGCAAGCTAGGAAGGGGGTAGCACATGATTTCACCGACTCAATCAAGTATCAAACTCCATCCAGAGAAACCAAATCAAAGGGAAACCAGGAAAAAAAAAACTGTTTACTAGCTGGAAATTCTCTAACCTAATTTTTTAACATACCAAACAAGTGGCCACTTCGTGCAAACTCTGGGAGCGTGTTGCAGATCCTGTTGCAAGTTGTCCGTGGGTTGAAGTTAGACCTCACTGAGGGAGTGTGAAGAATGTTCAAATTAATTTAAGTGCGGAGATGGCAAGTCGATTGAACAGAAACAAAAGATATATTATTTCATAGGGCAGTGGCAAGAAAGCCGTGTAACTGGAAAAGATGAAAGAAGAGCAAGGAAAAAATATAGATTTCAAATAAAGCAAGGGTTTAAGTAAAGATCATTTTTTATTCCTGAATAAGGGTCCTTGCTTTATCATAAATTTTTGAAAGTGGCTTCGGAGACGAGGGAAAAGTTGACGTCTAAATAAAGAACGATACCAAACATCAGACTGAACTAGGCTACAGAACAAGATTCTACGAATCGACCCTGGAAATATATGTTTGAGCTTTCTAAGGATTCTGAGACTTCTGCATACTTTCATTTTAATCAGGTTAATTTGATAATTAAAGGAAAGATTTTGTCAAGCAGCATGCCTAGGAATCGAACGTGACGATCCTAAGGTCTACTTAGAGAACCACTTGATGCGTGTATTTCATTTAAGTCAGGGCAAGCCTTTGCGACTCTGGAGGAAATGAGAAAACAAGACTTTCTTACATTTTAGGTAAGATAATTTACATCAAACCACTGCATAACACTTTCAAAAAGGGTTATCATCTGAAAGAATATCAGACTCAGTTCTACCAGTTGTGCCAAGAATACTGTCATCAGCAAAAGCAATAATGTGTTTCCGGTAAGGACAAACTTCTGTCACAATTAATGCCGGTTGCCGGTTGAGAAAGACAACAGCAAATGTTAGGTTCTAAATTTTTAGCTACATTGATAAGGTCATTGACATATGTTAAAAAGAGTATTAGCCAAACGACCGGTCCTTGTGGAAAGTCATACTCTATTCCAGAAGGGTTAGGAAATTGCAGATCAACCGAGATGACTCGACCAGGTAAATATGATAGAAACCAAGAATAAGGATTCCCTTATACCAATATGGCACAGTTTCCAAAGAAGAATCTTTTTTGACAATGATTCGAATGCTTTTCGAACATCGAGAAAAAGACCAGCAGGTATCAGACTAGGGTCATAAGCTGAATGCAAATAATTCAAGAGAGTTGCACATCCATGCTCAGTTGAGTGCTTCGCCCTAAAACCAAACTGAATCGGTTTAGAATTAAGAAAATCCAGAAGTCGAGAAAACATAGCTTTTTCAAAAATTTTACTAAACACTGATAAAAGACCTATGGGAAGATAATTTGCTGGACCATTCCTGGGTCTATTTTTAAAAAGAATAATAACAGGAGCAAACTTCAAAACACTCGGGAAGAAACCATTTTCAAAAGAAAGTTTGACATATCTTGTGAGGGCAGAAATAATGACAGGAAGAATTAACTTGACAATCTTAGTCAGAATGCGGTCTGGGTCAGAAGATGAAAAACCCTTCAAACCATTGACAATTCTGGCTATTTCAGTTTCAGAGACAGGTTCCAATACCATTGATTTAGGACAAGGTGGTCAAAACGGTTGAATGGACTGAAGATGGCTGAAGGAGATGGCATAATCACTTAATTAATTACTGTCCGTATTTTCCTAATGTCTTTTCCACGCGCAGAGAATTTTCTATGATAAAATATCGATTTAGCCATTTTGCAAAGCGGATTGCAAGCTCTTCTATTGAAGCCGAGAATCACACGAAAATGGCATAGAGGATCTGTAAGCGTTCCAAAGATTTTTTTTCTTCCTCCAACTTTTAAGGAGTCCAGGAGCCATCCAAGGATTCAAAGGGGCTGTTCTTTTCGATGCCTGATTCAACTGGGGTGCCTCAAACGTATTTAAGGTAACTTCTTTCAAAGAATCATGAAAACGAATTAAACAGACAATCTATATCAGATTCATTTTCAGAAATACTCCACAAACACCAACCGTGACCTAAGAAAATCCAAACCCTGAGTATTATATCAGATTTTAAAGAGGAAAAACCAGCTCCTTGGCTCCTCCTAGGCAACGAATCAGAAAGATCATACATGGAAAAAAACAGGAAAGCAGTCTCAGATATCACTCATCAATACAGAATTTTGCACCAAGGTCAAAGATGAAAAAATATTATCAAACAGTTCGTGGTAACGAACTGTAAATAAGAGGCGACCCGGCTCAATAGTAACCGAAACTCTAATAAACGAAATTTTGATACCAATAGTTATGTCAAAGTATTACATTTTAATGATGATCTTAAATATATAAATTTCATCAAGATTAGTGTTACCCATCAAAAGTTACGAGCCTGAGAAATGTTTCCTTATTTTAGAAAATAGAGGGAAGCACCCCCTAAAAGTCATAGATTCTTACCAAAAATCACACCATCAGATTCAGCGTATCAGAGAGCCCTACTTCAAAAGTTTCAAGCTCTTATCTACAAAAATATAGAATTTTGTATTTTTTGCCAGAAGACAGATCACGCATGCGTGTTTATTATTATTTTTTTTCTTCCATGGGTGATCGTATCGACCCAGTGGTCCTAGGATGTTACGAGGGGGCTCATTCTAACGGAAATTAAAATTTATAGTGCCCTTTTTAAGTGACCAAAAATTTGAGGGCACCTAGGCCCCCTCCGGCGCGCATTTTTTTCCCAAAGTCACCGGATAAAAATTTTTAGATAGCCATTCCGCTCAAATTAGTCGAAAACCTAATAACTATGTCTTTGGGGAAGACTTAATTCCCCACAGTCCCCGGCTGAGGGGCTGCAAGTTACAAGCTGTGACCATTGTTTACACAAAGTAATGGTTATTATGAAGTGTTAAGAGGTTTTCAGGGGGACTTTTCACGTTAGGATTGGATTGGGTCGGGGGATGGGGTTACTTGGGAGGATCTTTCTATGGATGAATCTATCATTAGGGAAGAGAACTTCCATCAAGGTGTCGCAGGATTTTCTAGCATTATTTAAAAAAAAAAAAAAACAATGAGAAAAAAAAATCACTTGGAAGTAATGAGTAGCATTAAACCTTAAAACGAATATAAAATGTTACGTATGTAAGGGGGTTCGTCTCCTCCACAATACCTAGCTCTTTACGCCAAAGTGTTTTTAGTAATTTCAACTATTTATTCTACGGCCTTTGTGATTCAGGGGTCATTCTTAAGGATTTGGGACAAAATTCAAGCTTTAGTCTAACGAGCGAGGTATTGACGAGGAGGAAAACCCCCTCATATACGCAATAAAAATACACAAATATAGAAGTTTGTTACGTAAGTTAATTCTTATGGTACGTATGTTTATTACTAACAAAGAGTTCGTACAAAAAAAAATCTATTTGCATTTTTAAGTTACCAAAAATTGGAGGGCAGCTAGGCCTCCTACCCCACCCCTTTTCTTATCAAAATCGTTCGATCATAACTATGAGAAAGCCATTTGGTAGAAAAAAATAATAAGCAAATTTTGCTTAAATTATTAATTTGCGCTGAGCCAAAGTCAAAACATACATTAATTCAAAAACGTTCAGAAATTAAATTTTAATAAAATATGTTTTTTTAACTGCAAGTAAGGAGCGACATTAAAACTTAAAACGAACAAAAATTAATCCGTATATGAAAGAGGTTGTCCCCTCCGCAACTCTTCGCTCTTTATGCTAAAGTTTTTTTTATTGTTTTACAAAGTAGAGTTGTGACATAGTCAAACTTTAGCGTAAATAGCTAGGCGTTGCGGAGGGGACAACCTCTTTCATATATGGAGTAATTTTAGTTCGTTTTAAGTTTTAGTATCGCTCTTTACTTTCAGTTAAAAAAAAGCTTGTTTTTTTCTATTTAATCAAGCAAAGAAGCGGTAGTGTTAGTAATGCGAGTTGGAATGCATGCAGAAGGTGATGCTCCAAACAGTATATTTTTACAAAAACTAATGAGAGACACGGAAATTTCGCCTAGAACTTGGAAACCTTGGAAATTTCGTTTAAAAAATAGTTACTTTTAGGACATTAAAGAAATATATGCGTAAAAAAAAACAACTTAGAAACTATTTTTTGGTGTTCAGTTCATTTTTGATGTAGAAAAGTATATGTTTTCTTGCTTACTTTGCATTTTATTAAACTTCTAAAATATTTTGAAACGTTAATGTCAAAATTTCTGAAAAACCAGAATCTCTGTTTTTCAAAATAAATATTAAAGGTATTATTCCACAAAAAATATGAGAGATGGGAAAATTTTGCCTAGGTCTCTAAAGATAAAATATGATTTTCTATGAGTATCCGATGTTATTTGATTTCCAAAAGTTTACCTTCAAAGGTAGGACATTTCGCTTGGACTGAATTAAAAAGAAAATTGAACTGGAGTTGAAGAGCAATATTAAAATTTAAGACGAACAGGAATAAGTCTGTATTTGAGGGGGGAGGGCCATCCTCAAGAAAAAAAAATGAAAAAGATCACGGCACTTTTGCCTCAGCATTAAATTTAAATTAAAGACTAAAAACTTGACTAAATTAAATAATTGCCTTGCAGTCTACCCAACAGTTTGTGGTAACGAATTAATAGTAGTCGAAACTCTAAAAGACAAAATTTTGATACCAATAGACATATAAAAAGAATCGGCTTATATTGCTTATTCCACATTTTTAAGCTTTATTAAGGATAATGTTACCCATCAAAGGCTACGAGACTGAGAATATTTGCTTTATTTTTGGAATAGGGTGGAAAAACCAATAAAATTTAAGTAGTTTTTAGTAAAGTTCAAACCATCAGGTTCAGCACATGAGAAAACCCTTTTTTAGAAGTTTGATGCTCCTATCTACAAAATGTGTAATTTTTTTTTTATCATAAATCATTGATGAATGAGTTTTTTCCCCAGGATTGATCAAATCGAACCCAAAGTCCTAGAATTTCTGGAAAGGGCTCATTTAAACGAAAATAAAAAGTTCTAATGCCCTTATTAAGTAACCAAAAAGATTGGATGGTAAATAGCCCCTCTCCAACACCCATTTTTCTCAAAATTGTCAAATTAAAATTATTTCTGGTGATTTTGTTCAGCGAAGTTGAGAAGTCCAGCAACTATGCCCTTAGGAATAACTCGCCCCCCCCACAGACCCTAAGGAAAGGTCTGTAAGTCATGAAAATTGCCCGTTGTATACGTACAGTACTTGTAATTGGGAAGTATACAGACATTTTTTAGAAGGAAGTAATTTTATGCTGGGGAAATTTTCCTTGGGGAAACATTTCCCTGGGGAAGGAAGTTTCTGTGAAGGGTGAGAAGAAATTTTACATTCGAGGAAATTACCAGAATTCCTATGTGAAATTCTTTTTATTTGTCTTTCTTTCTCTCCCCTGCTTAATTTTACGACTTAATGTTGATATGTTAAGGAAAATTGTCTGGAGGAAATTTTTTCTGAAAGTCTAGAGTGTTATTCCTTAGGGGAGAGGGATTTTCAACTGAAGACATTTTCCATTGGTGAGTTTTCCACGGGATAAATTCTCCACGGGGAATTCTCTGCGGGCGCAACTTCTTACTATGTGATGGGGAAATTGCGAAAAAACTCTTCTATGGAGGTGGGGATTTCCAGCATGTTTTAAAAAACAATCAGAAATTAAATTCTTTTTCAAAATTGAAGTGCGCTGAGAATAATTTGTCACTCAGAATCGTGCGCAAGAAATTTTATGGGGGAATTTTAAGCTAGAAAAAATTGTCTGAGGGCAGTTTTCCTGGCGGAGGAGGCTATTTTACATGAGAAGAACTATGGAGTGAATTTTCTATGGAGGCGGAGCCGGATTACTCGGTATTATTTAAAAAAGATCAGAAATTAAGTAAAAAAGAAGTTTTTCCAACTGAAAGTAAGGAAGAACTTAAAAAGAACATAAAGAGTTGAAGAATACAACTCTCTTTAAGCTAAAGTTTTGTTTAAGTTTTATAAAGGCTTATTATTTTAATGAAATAGTCCATATGTTTCAAACCGTTGTTAAGGAAATGGGACAAAATTCAAGCTTTAGCGTAAAGAGTGAGATATTGAGAGGCTGGGAATCCCCACATTTGTGCAATAATTTCTATTTGATGTACGTTTTAATGTTGCTCCTTACTTACAGTGGCAAAAACTTGTTGTTTTTTTTTATTTAATCTTACTAATATCAATAAAACTAGAGGAAATAAATCAGCTGATGATATTTCCCTATGCCTATAAGATAATTTGAGACTAACGGTTTAGTGAAAATACAAAAGCCAAGTATGAAAAACAAGGACCTTGATTTAGGAGTCAAAAGTGAGTATGTATACTGACAACAAAACACTAATCTCTAATGGTTTTCACAGTCCTAAGCCAGCAGTGATATCAGTAACTTTCAGTATACAATTAAAACTATCTTTAAGAAAAAAAGCTTACAAAAATACTGTTTTAATAACCACAGAGTCATTAAGTAGTATACAGAAATAATGGGTTCATTTTCCTCTTTCTTACAATTTAAAATCGTATATTAATCACTATGGTTAGTATATCTGGTGAAACCAATGTCCTTTTTCAAAACCAAAAGGAGATCCAATCATTAGACTGAGCTCATTGTGCAGAAGTGATAACAAATACCCCTCTCTAGTTTTTCAGGAAAACCTTCAAAATTATAGAATTCGTCCGTTGTTTGCATATAGAATTTGTTATTGGGAAATGGGAAAATTTTCTATCCTGGTTGGGTTTGAAAAGCCTAAGCGTATTAAAGTAAAACTACAAGGAATGTTGAGGAGGATGGTGAACTAAACCAAACGCACAATTTGCATCCAAGTTATCAAAAGGGTGCATTGGCAGTATCTTAGGAACATGTGAAGGTATTAAGCTGTAACTTTCAGAGGATGTTCAGGAAGATGTTGAAAAAAGATTAAAGGACAACCAGCCTCCCTTTTGTGGTCTTTTAGTTGTACTCCCCAATACAAATATAATGTTGCTCAAAATAGTCTAAAAGTCAAAGAACTATAACTTTGAGAAAGAAACTGCCCCTCAAAGCCCACGGAACAGGGGCTGCAAGCTATACAATTGCCTGTCATTTGCTTACACAGTCATGGGTCTCTAAAGAGGCTTAGGGTCCGAGATAAAAGATTTAAGGCACGTTTAGGCAGATTTTGAAAAGACATTGGAGGGCTAAACAACCTCAACTGTCATTTATTGATCTCCTCTCAACAGTGATTAACATTTTGAGGTAGCCATATTTTACAGTATTAAAAGAAAAAAGTTCAACAACTATGATTTCTTGACCTTTGTGGCAAAGGTTGCAAATTATGTAATTTGTCAATTGTTTGCATATGAATAAGGATATTGGGGACATGTTGGATATGCGGTGAAACCAAAAAACCCAAGGGTATAATCTTGAAAGTTCAGGGACAGTTGAGGGGGATGTAGAAATAAATCAAAAGAAGTCATGTGCATCCAGGTTATCGAAAAGGTGTATCCTGCAAGATTCTAGGAACTGATTAGGGTATTATTTTTTTCTGGGAACTTTCAAAGAAAAGTTTCAGGGAAAATTTTTAAAAGTGATTGGAGGGTTGTAGTTTTCCTAATTTTACCTCTTTTTTACACTTAGGATTTTTTATTGGGAAATAGGGGAATGATTGATCCTGGGTGCATATGAAAAGCCTAAGGGTATTAAAGAGAAACTTTGGAGAATGCTGAACAAAATCGAAAGATGCTATGTACATTCAGGTTCTAAAAAGGGTATATATGCAAAGCCCGTAGAACAGCTATAGGTATTAACTGGAAACTTTCAATGCTACTATGATTAATCCTCAGGAAAGGCTATGGGAATTAAGTTGAAACATTCAAAGACTACTAAGGAGAATATTAAACTAAATCAAAAGAAACTGTGTGCATCCAAGTTGTGAAAATAGTATATATTTAGTTACTCAAGAACAACTACCAGTAAGTGAGCAGAAGAGGGGAGGTTTTTGTCGCAAGCGCTGTATTACCTGCCGGGAGTGGTGTCTTCCTTAAACTATGGGGAATAGGTAGCAGACAACTACACCTCCTGCGGTAATTGGTAAATACATTTGGCGGGTTTCAGACGCGATGCCTGATACCAGTAGTGACGAAAATCCTGTCCTTGTTTATTCGCCGGTAATGAATTTTGTTCAGTGCAATTTGCTAATTGGCGTTGAGGTTGACATGATGAAAAGGCACGGAATGAAGTTTTTTTTACACTAAGTCAGTCAAGGTGGCAAAGATGTTACTGTGGCAGCTATATCCGGGTCATGAAAATTGCCTTAATCAGAAGGGAAATAAGGCACTAGTTAGCCATTTCAGCAACATAATTACTATACTAAAATCTCTAGACGAAACTGACACTGATGCTCCAACTTTCGTCATAAAGTGTCCTACGGAAGTACCCTGCCTTCCTGCCACTGCCTACACCTCTCTATTCGGAAAATTTAACGAGCTCCTTCAAGTTGTTTTGGAAATGTCTTCAAGACTCGACAATTATGAATTGAGCTTCCCACAATTACCTAAGCCGGCTTCAGCGCTTGATTCACATGCAACCGTTATCGTCTAAAATGTGCAGGACGCTTTATCTGACCCTCTTAATTGAAAAGCTGCAGTAGACCTGATTACTGGACATAAACTAGTACGTATTGTAAAGCACATCAATGATGAGTGGTATATCATTATGGACAAGTCGTGAAAAGAGGACTTGTGCTCGTCAATCCAGAAATTAATCTATGGTACTACAACAAAAGCGGTTTCCATGCGTTTTTTTTGTCAAATCACCTAATATTACTATCAATGCTGATATTAAGGTACTCGGAAGCCAATGTGGTATCAAATATGCTAAAAGATTAGGCCTATCTAAGTCTTTGAAACTCGAATTTTTTGATTCTGTCACTCAATCTATGTTTTTCAAGCATGGCCTCAGGGTGATTTATAAAATTTTTCCTGTTTACGAGTTTAAGGACCTACCCCAATGCTGTTTTAAATGCCAATCACTAGACCATATTCAGCAATCCTGTCCTAGCATTGGAACAGCGCTCGTTAGTGGGGGCCGCACTTATCAACAAAAGGTGAGTCATACATTACCAATCACAAGTGCGCAAACTGCAGCCAGAAACACCCTTCCTACAGCTTTTTCTGCCCTGTTATTAAAGATTGAATAAAGTACAACCCAACCCTTTAACCATGAACACATCAGTCTCAGTTATTTTGTTTAATATAAATGACACCAAAGATAAGGATTTATTATTGATGAGTTGTAAGGTTTCTACGATTTGGTATGTCTCCTGGAGTATCTTCTCACTGCTTCGGGCTTGAATTTTTCGCGTCAAAGTCAGTATTCTACTGCTTTCCTAAGTCCAGCAAAAGCTACTGGCGGTCCCTGTTCCGGTGGACTAGCCTGTGTCTTTAAACGGGACATTCATCTACCCTCCCCAGTACTCTTCTACTGCAACGAATTGTTTTTGGCTGGGCATGTGGGGAGTATCGTATTTATAAACTCTTATATCCCATATGAAAGATGCTCAATGAGATCCATAACTAAATTCAAAAAGGCTTGTGGTGTGTTGAAGAATCTTGTGAATCAGGTACTGTCAAACTCTCTACAGTACATAATAATTGGGGACCTTAATACTGATTTAATCGATCTTCTGTGAGAAGGGATTCTCTTTATGAGTGTCTTCCATCGTACCGTGTTGTGCCCAAATCCCACAAATTTTCATATTTTCGTCACTCAGGAAGTACAAGTGATATTAACCATATTATTTGCTCGCCTTGTATTATCTCGTCTTCTGCTTCTGTTTATGTTAACGAGCAAGATATTCACCTCATGCCAATTTCAGTAACATTTGGAATGGATATTGATCTATTGAAAACAACATTCTCACAAAAAAATCGAAGCAGTTTGAAAAAAGTAACTCGGGCAAAGCAAACATACCGCACTATATCTCTGCTTTGACAGCCCCTTCTTTCTACTATACGTGTTCCATATCATTTTTTTCAGTGACAGGTACCTACGCATGGTATAGGCAATATTGACTGTTTTTATAACCAGCTTCTGATGTGTAGAAAAAAGGCAGAAGAAGCTACCGTACGTCGGCAACGTAGTTGTAAAAGAGCACAAAAGCTTATCTAGTCAATGGACCCTTGCTTAAAGTTGATAAAAAATAAAGCGAAACTATGGCTTCAGATATGGAATGAATGTGGTCGGTTAAGTTTTGTGTCTGTGGCTGATCTTAAATGTATAACTAAAACCGATTATGAACGTTATCTGAGGTCGGCAGTTTACCACGGTATGGATTTCTGCGGTAGTTGTGGTTGTTCTGCGATAGGAGTTGTACGGTTCCTACGATTTGGTATGTCTCCAGGAGTATGTTCTCACTGCTTCAGTTTTAAATTTTTTGCGTCAAAGTCAAAATCATACTGCGTTGCTGAGTCCAGAAAAAGTTACTGATGGTCGCTTTTCCGGTGGACTAGCCTGTGTCTTTAAACGGAACATTCGCCTACCTCGTCCAGTAGTCTTCTACTCCGACGAATTTGTTTTGGTGTGCGCGCTGGCAGTATCGTATTTACAAAATCTTATATCCCACATGAAGGATACTTGATGAAATCCTTACCTAAATTTGTAAAGGCTTGTGGTGTACTGAAGAATCTTGTGAATCAGGTACTGCCAAACTCTCCACAGTATATAATAATTGGGGACCTTAATACTGATATTAATCAATCTTCTGGGAGAAGGGATTCTCTTTTGAGTGTCTTCCATCGTTGTGCCCAAATCCCACAAATTTTCATATGTTCATCACACTGGAAGTACAAGTGAAAATAACCATATTATATGATCGCCTGGTATTATCTCTACTTCTGCTTCTGTTTATGTTAACGAGGAAGATACTGACTACTGCCAATTTCAGTGACATTTGGATTGGATATTGATCTATCGAAAACTAATTTCTCACGAGAATAATCGAAGTGGTTCGAAAAAAGCAGCTGGAGCAAAGCAAATATACCGCACTACATCTCTACTTTGACAACCTTTCCTTCTACCATGCATGTTCCATAGCATCTTCTTCAGCGCCAGGTACCCACTGCTTCCACTTTTCAATTTCAATTTTTCCTATTTTTATATCAGTTTTCTCTAAAATTTTCTTGTCTTACATTTCCATATAATCTACACGAAAAAAAACACTGTGCAGTATCAAATTGATGTTTTTTTTACTTCAAATAATGATATATATAACATCTTTGACACTACCCAGAATACGTGAAAAAGTTTAATTAAGTGTCATCCCCGCGCTTTATTGGAAGTAGCGTTTGTCTCAGTCTTGGAGCCAGCGATAGCTTTCGGTATGCTGATAGCTGACGAAGTTTTATCTTTGTTTTTCAACTAGTAATTAATTCGAATAAGTGAGACTAGTGTGACATTCTCGATACTATTTTCGATGTTTGTTTTGATCAATTTCAGGAGATTAAACTATTGCTCAGTTGGTACATTGCTGAAGGGTGAAGAGAAGATCAGTGATATGCACTTCCGCAATTTTGGGTACTTGATTTCATCACTGCGAGTCTTTAGACTACATATCTTCATCCAGTACTATTAAACTGACAGGTCTTGAGTTTGTGCAGCTCCCAAATGAAGCTCAGTGACATCAGTCATTGCCTGTTACCTCAGTTCTAAGTTTGTTTTCAAGAGGCAACACTTTTCTCTCAGAAGAGGAAATCTCAAAAATAGTACCCTTAGAGATTTTGGCTTCAGATTTCTTGCATTCCTTGATTCAATCAAAGCCAGAATTTTACAAATTTCGTCTTCGACCTTGAAAAGGTTATAAACTGCTTGATTAGGACTATGTAGTATTTTTGACAAGACTGGTGGTAGAGATCAATATTATCACTTGGCACTTGAGTATCGACGAGTTCTCACATTGAATCGGTTACAGCTATTCCCACATATGTTTGGTCTAAAGGCAGGTACTCACTTGAAAGGTAAAGATCCATTTCGGTAAACAAGCCAACACTACGAAAACAGTCCAGTTTCATTAAGTTAGATGCAACATCATTTACAGGTTTGTTGACAGTTGCCATTAGGGAGGGGAGTGGGAGCTCAGGTTGGAAAACTCAGTTAAATTCGTTGGAAGGGCCGAGAGAGTGTTCCATGAATTTGCTTTGTCAACTTGCTTTGTAATGTTGAAAAGATATGGTTATTGGTTGCAGTTGTGTCTTCAAACATGTTTTCTGTAAAATACTCAGTTAGAACAACCCGACACTCGATAAGCCTCTTTATGCAGGCCTGAGGGGACAACCAACGGGTCTGTCCTGGTGTGAGAATTGAGAGTGCTTTGCATTCAAAGAACTTCTGAAATGCAGCATACTTATCTCGCCTGGAAGCGCTTCTGGAAAAGTGAGCATAGATATTTGGTGCCAAGTCGTCTAGTGCCTTGGGAAGTGACAAGCATGCATATGATGAGAATAAGTGAATAAGATGGCATGAGCATTTCCCATTCATGACATGGGGCTCCATGTTTTCATTAGCGTTGAAGCACATCTATTGCCACCAAACATGTGGCTGGAAATATCCGCACAAAAACCAACAATATTTTTTGAGAGAACCGAGTTCTTTTTCAATAACTTGTTTGATGCAGGTAGTCGGACCCTCCGCCCATCTATTACTTCACTTAACCATGTCCATTACTTTGACATGAAGTTTTAGATCTTTCTCACTGAAAAATAAAAACTTTGATAGCTAGTTGCTTGTCAACAATACAATCAGTGGTCTTATCAATTATCAAAGAAAAAGTAGCTTTGAGGAACTCAACTAACTGGTGTTACCATAGGAAAATTTTCTCACAAAATGTGTGTAACTTTCTGATTTCCTATGATTGCTAGTTACTTGTCAACAGTATAATCAGTGGTCTTATCATTTATCTCAGAAAAAGTAGCTTTGTGGAACTCAACTAACTGGTTGTGTTATCAAAACGAAAATTTTGTCACAAAATGTTAGTAACTTCTTGATTACCGAGAGTGACTCGTATTAGAAACTGGTCTTTTGGAAATAATTTTATTAGGAGAGGGATCAAGCAGTCTGAACAACGTAATGGCAGATTATGTTCTGCCAAAGATATGCGATGTGCTGTTCAATTTCTTTGGAAATACCACTTACAGTCAAAAGTTTTCAATTCTGCCACTTCCAACCTTCGTCTCAATTTCATTGCTTGCTTTTATATGCTGCTTGGTCAGAGCATGCCTGGTCATCTCTGATTTCACACAATATTCATATTTCAAACAGAACCTACAGTATGGTGCATATGTATTTTCTTTAACTTGTTTCACACTCTTTTATCTATCCAATTTTTAAATACTGGTAACTGAAGCCATTTGTCAACAAACTTTTGGTCGAATTCTTTGCTTTGGGAATTCTTAAAATCCTTCTTTTACCCTAGATTTCCCTGAAAATCCCTACTGTGTCCAGATTCCCCTTTATCCCTGAATTAAATATAAGTTTCCCTAAAAGAAATGATTTCTCCCTAAAATAGGGTAATCTCCCTAAAAGTGGAAGCCCTGCAGGTACCTACTAATGGTAAAGCCAATATTGATGGATTTTATAACCAACTTCCGATGTGTAGGAAAAAGGAAGAAGAAATCTAGTCACTGGACCCTTGTTTAAATTGGATAAAAAATAAAGCACAACTATGGCTCCAGATATGGAATGAATGTGGTCGGCCAAGTTTTATGTGTGTGGCTGATCTCAACCATAAAACTACTACCGAATATAAACGTTATCTGAGGTTGGCACGTTACTGCGACAGGAATTTCCCTGTGAGTGGGAAAGATTGTCAAAAAGTGATCAATTCTGACAATTTAAATGATGATACTCTGACAAGCAGCTGCCTTCCAGCTTCATCTTGGTATAAATATTATTCTTCGATTTTCCGGGTGATTTCCCGGAACTATTCAGTGCATTCTGTATACTCTTACTTTCTTATCCCCCTCTTTAGTACAACGTTTATTTAGTTGTACCCTCTTTAGTTGCAAGGTCATATAGTACTCGCAACTTTTCGTCCCTAATTGATGCTGTGAAAAGTTTAAATCTGATTCAATTTATAAGGATGGCATTTTTAAGATGCGTCTACCGATTTATTGCACCCTCTCCTTAGATTTCACCTTCAACTTCTTTTTCAAATTTGTCTATGCACTTCAAGTGTAACGGAGTATTTTCTATGTGGCACCGTTTCGTCAATTTTAAAAAGGGGAAAGTCACCGACGGATTGTTCTTGCAATCAACCTATTACTGAATCTTGCAATATTAGCAAAGTTTTTGAGTATATCCTTCTACTTTTTCTTACGAAAAATATTAATGGGGGTAAGAGCCAATTCGGTTTTCGACATGGGGTGGGTTGTCAGTGTGCGCATAAGATTCTGTTCTTTACAGTAAGTTCTTTACTGGTTGATTCTCTGCGTGCGGTAAAGACATTAGGAAGATATGGCAAGTAATCAATTCTGTTATCAGGCCATCTTTTCTGCCTGCTTTTGTCCCTTCAAGTGTTGTGATTGACAAGAAAAGTGTAGAGGGTGAGCTAAAAGTTCAAGATGTGTTTGCTTCCTATTTTGCTAATATCGGCAAAACTACAGCCTCTTCTGTGAGTCCTTCTTCTTCTTTACCTGCTTTTAGGTCTTATCTAGGACCACTTCGTCCTAAATCAATGGCATTGGAACCTGTCTCTGAAGCTGAAATAGCCAGAATTGTCAATTGTTTGAGGGGTTTTTCATCCTCTGACCCAGACCGTATTCCGACTAAGGTTGTCAAGTTCATTCTTCCTGTCATTGTGTGTGCCCTCACGAGACTTGTCAATCTTTCTTTTGAAAATGGTGTCTTCCCAAGTGCTCTAAAGCGTGCTCGTGTTGTCATCCTTTTTTAAGGTGGAGCAAGGAATGATTCTGCAAATTATCGTCCCATATCTCTTTTATCAGTGTTTAGTAAAATTTTTGAAAAAGCTATGCTTTCTTGACTTCTTGATTTTCTTAATTCTAAACACTTTTTTCATGATTTTCAGTTTGGTTTTAGGGCGAAACATTCAGCTGAGCATGCATGTGCAACTCTCTTGAATTATTTAAATTCAGCTCTTGACTCTGGTTTGATACCTGCTGCTCTTTTTCTTAATGTTCGAAAAGCGTTTGACTTATTAACACACAAGATTCTTCTTCTGAAAATGTCCCATATTGGTATAAGAGGGAATAACTTATTCATGGTTTCTATCATATTTATCTGGTCGAGTCATCTCGGTTCATCCATTTTCTAATCCTTCTGGAATAGAGTTTGGCGTTCCACAAGGATTTGTCATTGGGCCGATACTCTTTTTAATCTAGGTCAATGACCTTATTAATGCAGTTAAAAATTTAAAACCTACCATTTGCTGTCGTCTTTGTCAACCGGTATCCGTCACTAGCTGTGACAAGAGTTTGTCCTTACCGGATACACTTATTGCTTTTGCTGATGACAGCACTCTTGGCACAACTGGTAGAACTGAGTCTGATCTCGTTCAAGGATGATAGCCCTTTTTGAAAGACTTATCCAGTGGTTTGATGTAAATTATCTTGCCTTAAATGTCGAAAAGTCATGTTTTCTCATTTTCTCCAGAGTCTCAAAGGCTTGCCCTAATTTAAATGAAATAAATGTATCAAGAGGTTCTCTAAGTAGACCTAAGGATCGTTAGGTTCGATTCCTAGGCATCTTGCTTGACGAAAATCTTTCGTTCAAGCATCATATTGACCTGATTAAAATGAAAGTTTCCAGGAGTCTCGGAATCCTTAGAAAGCTCAAATATATATTTCCAGGGTCGATTCTTAGACTCTTGTTCTGCAGCCTAGTTCAGTCTTATGTTTCATATTGTTCTGTTATTTGGATGTCAACTTTTCGCTCGTCTCTGAAGCCACTTTCAAAACTTTATGATAAATTAAGGACTCTTATTTAGGAAACTAACCGTTTTTCACTTAAACCCTTGTTTGATTTGAAATCTCTCTATTTTCTTTCTTGTTCTTTTTTTTTTTTTTAAAGTTGCACGGCCATCTTCCTGCTGTCTTATGTAATAATATATCTTTTGTTTCTGATCAATCGACTTATCATCTCCGCACTTCCAACAATTTACTGGTTCTTCACACACCGTCAGTGAGGTCTGACTTCAACCCTCTGACAGCTAGCAGCAGGATCTTGAACACACTCCCAGAGTTCGTACGAAGCTGCCATTCGTTTGGTATGTTCAAAAATTATGTTAGAGATTTTCTAGCTAGTAAATAATTTTGTTTGTTTGTTTTTTTTTTGTTTTTTTGTCTCTTTATTTTTCATTCCGGTTTCCCTTGGAGTTGACGTCTCTGGATTGAGTTGGATATTTAATTGAGTTGGTGAAATCATGTGCTACCCCCTGCCTGGCTTGTCATTTTTTGGAGATTATTAAGGTGGGCGACTCAATTTTGTTTTTTGGTTTTTGTTTATATTTTTTTTTGTTGGCATTTTTTCTCCTCTGTCCTTTCCCGGCCATGGAGCCTTATGGGGGAGATTGTCCCTTATGGGGAGAAGCAATTTTTTGTTTATGAATTTTAATGTTAAATAAAGAACTCAGAACTCAGAACTCAGAACTGATAATTCTTCCAAGGGAAATGGTGTTTATAGTTTTGCTTTGGATCTTTCGAAAGCGTTTGATAGTGTGGTCCATAGTCAGCTCCTTTCTTCTTTATTTAATTCTGGGGTCAATCTCTCTGTTATAAAGTTTCTTAAGTTTTGATACTCAAATTCTTTTCTTCAACTTTGATCTGCATCACACACTATTATAAGGGCATGAAGAGGGGTTAGGCAGGGCGGTGTTTTGTCCCCGACACTTTTTAAGATTTGTATTTCTAGTGTGCTGGCCAAGATTTCAGGTATACGCATGTTTCTTATTTTGCGTATGCTGATGACTTGCTTCTAATTAGCCGTTCCATAAAGGTACTTTCTCAAATGGTATCTATAGATTCTGATGCTTTCTCTGATATTGACCTTTCACTTAATACAGATAAATGTGAGTTTCCTCCCTATATCTGTGCTACTGTTACTCTCCCTCACTGTATTAACTTCAATTAGTTTCATTAGTTTTAAGAAAAAAAATGCAGCCGATTAAAAGGCCGGTCACTGCCAGAACTACATGGCAGGCTTGTATGCATTGATTCTTGTTACCCTTGCCTTGTAACCCCATACAATTTGAGCATATTGATGTTGTGGCGCCATCATTGGTTCATTACAACCACCCTAGGAAAAAATACAAATACTTACTTAAAGTTAAGACCCATTAAGGTATTTTTTGGCTTGAAATGTCAATATGCCAGTTTTAAGAAAAAAATGCAGCCAATTTCAAGGCCGGTCACTGGCAAAACTACATGGCATACTTGTATACATTAATTCTCATTACCCTTGTCTTTTAACCCCATAGAATTTGAGCCTCTTGACGTTATGGCACCATCATTGGCTCAATACAACCACCCTGGGAAAAATACAAATTCTTTCTTAAAGCTATGGCCCATTAAGGTATTTTTTTGGCTTGAAATGTCAATATGCCAGTTTTAAGAAAAAAATACCGCCAATTTCAAGGCCTGTTACTGGCAAAACTACATGGCATACTTGTATACATTGATTCTTGTTACCCTTGCCTTGTAACCCCATACAATTTGATCCTATTGATGTTATGGTGCCATCATTGGTTCAATACAACCACCCTGGGAAAAATACAAATTCTTTCTTAAAGTTATGGCCCATTAAGGTATTTTTTGGCTTGTAATGTCAGTATGCCAGTCTTTAAAAGGAAAGATTTAGCCAATTTCAATGCCAGGGCCATCATGTGGTTTGCCGCAAACATCAGTACATTGAATTTTGTTGTAAGCAGCAACGTCTAATTGAATCACCTTTGTCTGCTTCTCTCTTTACGGGAAAATGTAGGGCTCTACAGAGAATATGTATAAAGTTAAAGGGTCCCAGTGACGTTATTAATATTTACGTAGTTTTGGGTATCTTTTAAGGTTTGTACAGGGTTTTGCACCATATGTCGTTAGCATAGAAGGGTATGATGGGGCTTTTCCTCAACCATAACATTTCCTTCTTCTTTACTTTCATTTTTGCCTTTTTAATTTGTTCTACTCCTCGTTTCCGCAGATCTTATAACCGCAAGTTTCTTTGTCCTTCATTTTTTTTTATATATATATTGTAACCTTTTTTTACACAAATATTCTAGCTGGATATTTATTTATTCTTCATTTCCGTACTATGAAACTGCTAAAAACACCTTTTACAAATAGGCTCATTACGCTTGATACTTTTTCCTTGACTATAGTTCTTATGTGATTATGCCTTTGTCATTAACTGTAAAAACGATTTAAGTACTCTTGTGTCAAAAGTAACGTAAATAAGTTCTTGAAATGTGCTCATTAAATTGACGTTATATATGGTATTTTCCCCCAAAAGTATTGCTCTAACAAATTTCCTCAAACCACCTTGGAGAAAATTCAAAGTTTCGTTTAAAGTTTTTACCCATTTAATTTGTTTTTGCTGCCAAAGATGTCAACCTGCCCGTTTTAACAAAAAAACAACAAATATGCAGTCAATTTAGAGGCCAGAACCCGGCACGGCTACGTGGCAAGTTTTTATCTATTGATTTTTGTTGTCACTTATCTTCTAGCCGCAGCCAGTGGGGGCCGCTTGATGATTCATTTTATGAAATCAACATAGGCTCGATACAACTATCCCGAGAAAAAAAAAACCACAAATTCTTCCTTAAAGCTGTGATCTATTTTCGATCATTATCTGTTACAAATTTTGATATGCCAGTTTTGAGAAGAAAAAATATGTGGCTGATTTCGAGGCTGGAAACCGGCGTTGCTACGCAGCAGGCTTGTATATACATATCCTCATTATCACTTATCCTCTAGCTTCAGGCAATTTGAGCCTCATCTTGATGTCATGGTCTGGGGCCCGACATAGCTACGCAGCAGGCTAGTATTTATTGATTCTAATTGTCGGTTATCTCTTAAGTGTTGACAATGCATGCCTCTTTTTAATTTCGTTGTATCGCCAAGGGTTCGATAGAACCACCCTTGGAAAAATAAGAGTTTTGACCTATTTGGATCGTTTTGTTTTGTGCTAGGAATATCAATTTACCACGATAGCTCTGGTACTGGGCATGGGGAAGGCTATTATAATTTATATATAATATATAAATACTATATTATAATTTATAATATCTATATAATTATAATTTATTTTATTGAAACATTTTCTTAAGTGCAACGTCATTGAGAAAATTTTTTCCAAAATTGAATTTCTCAGCGAATTTTCTCTGTCTCGTGATATATGAACATCGTTTTTACGGGCCAGAAAATCCCAGGATGCCAAAAATCCAAAATACTTTTTAAAATGTTCTGATTCTCGCTGCCGTTACATGTCACGTAATCACATTTTTTTTCTTCACTTTTGCTTTTGACTTACTTTATTTCTCGCTGTCGCTTACTTCTAACTGGATATTTTTCTGTCCCTCACTTTCAGTTTTGACTCGTTCTTCTTATCCCTTTCTCAAGTATTTTAACCTTATATTATTTTTTTGCCTATTTTTCTAAGTTATTCATTGGTCATATAAGCATTATGAAACTATATACTGAAACTATAAAACTATATACTATATACTGAAAATGCCTTTTGCAAATAGACTCATTACCCTTGGCATTTTTCCTTGACCTATGTTTCATGTAGGATTTTTTCTGCGTCATAGACATCAAAAATGATACAATTACTTTTGTGGTAAATAAAGACGTATGTAAACACCTAGAATGTGCATAAGACAAAAAATTAAAGCTCTACATAAATTTTGTTAATTAGTTTTCCACATAGATTTTTATAGGCAAAAAAAACATACAAAAAAAGATATGGAGCCTTTTCCGAGAAAGATATAAAAATTCAAATATATAGGCCAACTAGCTGTTGGGGTGGCGCTTCGCACCACCCCAACACCTAGTTGGTGGGAGCACTTCGTGCCCCCCCCAAGCCCCCCCCCCGCGCGTGTAAGTCTTTACGCGCCATTGTAGTTGTGTCCCTGTGTCCCACCTGTGAATATAGATAAAAGAGAAAAGATTTCTCTTTTCGTTATAGATATATATATATATATATATATATATATATATATATATATATATATATATATATATATATATATATGTTTTTAACTACGTAAAACTTGCGAATATACAACATTCTTCGATGTCCTAGTGTCTGTGCATATAAATAGATTGTCAGGTTTACCGACTCTTGAACATGCAACATAAAATTGTCTATGGGAAAAACAATCCGTATTCAGATCTATACCGCATTATTCTAATGATTGCCTTTGAGTTTTGTTGATGGTGATTGCTAATCGAACATTCCCTGTGTCCCGGTCGTCATTTATATTCCCAGTATCTCAGTCGTCATTTGTGTCCCAGTGTCCTAGTCTGTAATTTCTCTTTGAGCGTCCGGTTCGTCATTTATATTCCCTGTGTCCCGGTCGTCATTTGTGTCCCGGTGTCCCAGTCTTTAATTTATCTTTGTGTGTCCCGGTCGTCATTTATATCTCCCGGTCGTTATTTGTGTCCCAGTCTGTAATTTCTCTTTGAGTGTCCGGGTCGTCATTTATATTCCCTGTGTCCCGGCTTTTAGTTTTCTTTTTCTCCTTTATATTTCAGTTTTTTTCCTTTTTTAGTTTTTTTTCTATTTCAGTTTTTATTTTTTTTTATTTTTTTTATTAGTTTTTAGTTTTTTTTTTCTTTTTAGTTTTTTTTTGTAGTTTTTACCTTTTTTTAAGTTTTTTTAGTTTTTTTTTCTTTTTTAGTTTTTAGTTTTTTACCCTTTTTTGTTTTTTTTAGCTTTTAGCTTTTTTAGTTTTTTTAATATTTTCTTTTTAGTTTTTTTTTTGTAGTTTTTACCTTTTTTAGTTTTTTCTTCTTTTGTATATTAATGCTAAAGCCAAGGTTCAAACCTGGAGCCTCTCGGACCTAGAACCTGAAACATAACGCTTTACCAGCTCAGCTACTTCGGCTTGAATACATTCGTTTTGAGCAGCTTCCTCAGGTGTTGCCATTGTAGGTTCTTCAGTCATTTTACAATTAGAAATTTCTCTTTAAACGATCTTCTTACAACTAAAAATTTGTCTTTGAACGATGTTCTTAAATACCTGTGTCTTGGTCGTCATTTATATACCCTGTGTCCCGGTCGTCATTTGTGTCCCGGTATCCCAGTCTGTAATTTCTCTTTGAGTGTCCCGGTCGTCATTTATATTCCCTCGGTTCCTTTCGTCATTTGTGTCCCGGTCTGTAATTTCTCTTTGAGTGTTTTTTTCTTTTCAGTTTTTTTTTTAGTTTTTTACCTTTTTTCTTTTTTCAGTTTTCTTTTTCTTCTTTATTTTTCAGTGTCACTATGAAATACATATCGCCGAACCTTTGTTTTTTTAACTAAAATCTGGTAGGCATTGATGACCTTATCCAAGTCAAAATCCCAAACCCAATCATCATCGCTATCATTTTCAGTTTTGATATGTTTTGACTCTCGCTGTCCAGGTGGATTTTCATCTAACTGCGCTGATTTGCGTTCTTTAGCCGCAAGCCTGTTTTTTTGCTGTTCTTGTGATTCCTCGGCACGCTTCCTTTTCTTACTTTTTCTATCAGCCGCAAGTTTTTTGGCATAGACTCTTTGAGCAGCTTCCTCGGCTGTTGCCATTGTAGGTTCTTCAGTCATTTTACAATTAAATATTTTTCCGTCCACGATCTTCTTGCAATGAAAAATTTGTCTTTGAACGATTTTCTTAAATACTTTTAATGACGTCATCGTCATAACAAACACGACGACATTTAACTTCATGACGACATGATGACATGACGTCACTCGACAGACCCAAAGACAAACAACTTATTTATATATATATATAGATTATTGCTTGTTTATAGAGACAAGATATTCAATATAATCCGTGATAAAATAAAACATGACGGGTAAAACTACCGCTAAAGATGTGTAACAAATTAGCGATAACATGGAAAAGAATTATAAAATTTAATGCTATTTATCAAGCTTACCTTCTGAAACTGCACCCTTAACAAAATTTACATCATGCAGAAAGTTACACAAATGTGGTAGAATCCACAGATATTATAAACCATTTCTGAATCATTAAAACAATGTAGTATTGTTTTTGTAACTTACCAATATGGTATGTAACACAAATGTGGTAGAATCCAAAGACATTATAAACCATTTCTGAATCATTACCACAATGTGGTAAAGTTTTGTGTAACTTACCAATATGTTAAGTTACACAAATATGGTAGAATCTAAAGACATTGTAAACCATTTCTAAATCATTACCACAATGTGGTAGGGCTTGTGTAACTTACCAATATGGAAAGTTAGACAAATGTGGTAGAATCCAAAGACATTATAAACTATTTTTGAATCATTAGAAAATTACCAAAAGGATAAAAAGAAAACCAAATAAGAATTGTCAAAGAAAAACATACAGAAATTGCATCAAAAGTCCTTAAAAAGTTTTTGTTGTAATTTAAAAATATTAAATAAAAAAAACAAGCTTTTTTAACTGAAAGTAAGGAGCGACGTTAAAACTTAAAACGACCAGAAATTACTTTGTATATGAAAGAGGCTGCTTCCTCATTAACGCCTCGCTCTTTACGCTAAAGTTTGACTCTTTCTCTCAATTCTTCTTTTTAAAACAGTAAAAAACTTTAGCGTAAAGAGCGGGGCGTTGATGAGGAAGCAGCCTCTTTCATATACGAAGTAATTTCTGGTCGTTTTAAGTTTTAATGTCGCTCCTTACTTTCAGTTAAAAAAACTTTTTTTTTTATTTAATTTCTGGACGTTTTTGAATCAATGCATGTTTCGATTTTGGCTCTCCGCAGAGGAATAATTAAAACAAAATTTGCATTTTTTTTTTCGGCTAAATGGCTTTCTCATAATTTTAATCGAATGATTTTGAGAAAAAAAGAGCGGGGGAGGAAGCCTAGTTGCCCTCCGGTTTTTTGGTTAATTAAAAAGGCAACTAGAATTTTTGATTTTTTACGAATATTTTTATTAGTAAAAGATTTACGTAACTTATAAATTAGCTTAAGTAAAGAACTTTTGTATTCTCATATTTTTATTACATATATGAGGGGGTTCCCCCCTTGTCAGATCCTTGCTCTTTACATTAAAGCTTAAATTTTGTCCCAATTCATTGAGAATGACCCCAGAATCACAAAAGCTGTAGAATAAATAGTTGAAATTACTAAAAATACTTTAGCGTAAAGAGCGAGGTATTAGGAGGAGGTGAGCCCCTCAAATGGGTAATAATTTATGTTTGATTTAAGTTTTAATGCTGCTCCTTACTTCCAGCTGAAAGAACTTTTTCATATTTATTTTTTCATTTTTTTTAAATAATGCTAGTAAATCCTGCGCTCCCTTCATGGAGATTTTCTTCCGCCATGACAAACTATCGATGGAAAGTTCCCCCAGCATATCCCCCTCTTCTCAACCCCTCCCCCAACCAGAAAAATCCTCCTGAAAACGCCTGTACACTTCCCAATAACCATTACTATATGTAAGCACTGGTCAAAGTTTGTAACTTGTTGCCCCTCCCACGGGGACTGTGGGGGAGTAAGTCGTCCCCAAGGACATAGTTATAAGGTTTTTCGACTACGCTGAATAAAATGGCTATCTCAGAATTTTGATTTGTTGACTTTGGTAAAATAATTAGCTTGGGAGGGGGCCTGGGTGCCCTCCAATTTTTTTGGTCACTTAAAAAGGGTACTAGAACTTTTAATTTCCGTTAAAATGAGCCCTCTTGCAACATTCTAGGACAACTGGGTCGATACGATCACCCCTGGGAAAAAGAAAAAAAAAAAAAAAAACAAAAAACAAATAAACACGCATCCGTGATCTGCCTTCTGGCAAAAAATACAAAATTCCACATTTTTGTAGATAGGAGCTTGAAACTTCTACAGTAGGGTTCTCTGATACGGTGAATCTGATGGTGTGATTTTCGTAAAGATTCTATGACTTCTAGGGGGCGTTTCTCCCTATTTTCTAAAATAACGCAAATTTTCTCAGGCTCGTAACTTTTGATGGGTATAACTAAACTTGATGAAACTTATATATTTAAAATCAGAATTAAAATGCGATTCTTTTGATGTATGTATTGGCATCAAAATTCTATTTTTAGAGTTTTGGTTACTATTGAGCCGGGTCGCTCCTTACTACAGTTCGTTACCACGAACTGTTTGATTCAGTCTCAGATGTATTCTACTTAAATTCAGATTTGCTTAATTTCTTGAACATAACAACTTTGATGAGAAATTTCTCGGTACACAGATGTAAATTTTAAAAGTTTTAACTGTTTTAAAAAGAAGAGTTGAGAGAAAGAGTCAAACTTTAGCGTAAAGAGCAGGGCGTTGATGAGGAAGCAGCCCCTTTCATATACGAAGTAATTTCTGTTCGTTTTAAGTTTTAATTTCGCTCCTTACTTTCAGTTAAAAAAACTTGTTTTTTTCATTTAATCTATATAAGAAACGAATTCAACTCATATCTCTATTCGCTTGCTAAGAGTCCAAAGGCCAAAGTTATTAATCAAAGCAAGAGAATAAAAGCAGATGAGTGGATAACAAATCTATTCTAAGACTCGAGAGATAAAATAAACCATGAAAAGGGTGGCCATGTCTGCCATAGGCCACATTTAGGTACAAGGCTGAAGATACAAGCTGCTTATCCTAGTGATCAAAAAGAGTCAAAGAAGATTAGAAAGGCTCACGAAGAGGCCTTTGGATGGCCATAATATCCGCAAACCAATGCTTACATTATTTTATCTCTTAACTGACAGGGTGAAAAAAAGACCCTGACTGGAAAATGGGGCTGGCTGGACCCCGGTTAAAAAAAGTTTGAAAAAAATGCCGTTTTAAAGGTGTTGCCATTTCGCTCAAAATACACTGTGATATATCAGTTAGAAATACTAAAATACAAAAATACTCCCACTACTCACGTTTGAGGCATACCGACCAGTCATGCATACACATACTTTATTGGCAAGCACTGCATGTATACTTTGATTTTCTCTCCTTTCTTCGGGGACAAATGATGCAACGACCTTTTTGGTAATTGCAACATAAAGAAAACACCTGAGGGCTATTTTCTGCTGAAAATCGTGTAACGTTGTCGATAAAAAACAGCTCTCGTGTGGTCGTTTCAAGAGTTTCTCTGATCCTAAGCAGTGGATTGATGAGGCATCATTCTAGCTTTATTAGTATTTTTCTTCTATTTAATTCATTTTCTTGGGGCCTTGAGTAGCTCAGAATTACACTGACATTTACTCAAGCTATTTCGATGATCGCAAGCCAAACCACCATGGACCATCTTCTTGTGCAGTGGCTAGTCAGGTAATTAGAACAAATTTTGTCTAGAGTGTCTACTCCACTTATTGTTGGGTTTTAAGTCATAACTATCTCTCATTTACTAGTCTCGTGATCGATATCTACTTAAGAGTACATCGATAAAGCAAGAAGGATAAAAAAAGATAAAGCCCGAAGATGGAAGAGTTGGGTTCCCTTGTATGACTAGCTAGGAAATGGGTGAGATTCCACTTTTTTTTGCTCACTGTGCCTACGTAGGTAATTCCCAAGGGTTCAAGCCTTTCTATAAGCTCTACAGATGGAAATCAGTTGTTGACTTTGATGTTGCTGTTCGAACCCTTCAAGTGATCGACAAAGGTTATGACAGTTAACGTTGGAAATGAAGTATTCTGGAATTCAACCATAGGTGTTTCCTTTCCATCATAGACAAAGGTATTAGACAGATAGAAGACCGCTAGGCACTGAATTTGTATTCCATACTATCTGTGGTTTTGAGGGAATGTGCATTTTAAATTTGCACCATCCTCTAACTGCAACTAGCATTTTATCAATTGTAAAGTACTTTTCTGGTGAGTAATTTACTTTCCAGTATGTGACGAAGAGGTCAAAAACCTGTTTGATGGGAGCTAGAGGTCCAACTGTTTTATGGCGTTTGTGCCTCTTATTGAACTGAAGACAGTTTCCCAAATGCTGAAATCACATAAGACTCATCGTAGCGCGGAAAATGTCCATCACAATCCCATCAGCTGCAAAGGAACTTTCAAAATCCTCACTGCCTGACTTGAATTCTCAAAGGAGATACAGAAGGCCTGAGAATCTCTTAGAAATCAACTAGGGATAAATAATTACATCTTCAGATTCAATATGACTCCCAAGGTATTAGGGAGGGATCCAAGTGTCACAAATAAAAACAAATGTAAGATCACAGTAGAGACTGTTAAATCAAAAAACTCTTTGTTGTGATTTGATGTTTTGCAGGGGAATTCATTATGATTTAGGTCCTTTGTTTCTTTCTCAGCTTTTATTTTCCTTTTGTTATAAGTGTTCAAGGCTTACAAAAAGATCAATGTCCATTAAATTAATAAGGATTTTTATTCTTTATCAATCAAACTTTCCTCATTTTTTTCTTATACTATAACAAACATCTCTTAGTTTCCCTATTTTACCCAAATTGGGAAACTAAAGGATTTTGTCATGAATCGTTGAAAAAGATGTAGAGGTCAAATTAAAATAGTTACATGGAGCAAGAAAAGGCATTGAATCAGCTAAAATTACACCATGTTTATTTTATAATGAAAAAAAGTTCATTATCCAGTACTTGCTTATCCAAAAGTATGCTTTAATTATGATGGTTTTCAAGAACCAATTAGCCTGTAATATTCCTCATTTCTGAAACACAAGCAAATTGGGGTTTTTCAAAATATGCCTATACATTAAATTCTGAAGGGGTCTACCCTGGCATTATTTTAAATAAATTAAAACGAGAGCAATTGTTCTCTAAAAAGCTTTTAAAATTAAACCTAGTTTATCTGCTAAGCCATAAACAAGTGACACAAGCTGCAGGGTGGGGTCCATCAGATCACAGGGTCATCTATCTATGCACCTGTAAGTGATTCCTAGATATTTGTTCACCCTTGCTTAGACCTCAACTGGTCCAAAAAAAGAAGGGATACCGGCTTCCTAAGCATATTTTGTGATACGAGATCAACAAAACACTGTGTGCTGGGATCTATAGACCCCACCTTACCAGTTAAGGGTTAAAAATCAATCTTCTTTTTTATTATATACGGAATTCACCTTCGAAGCATCTCTCAACTTCTCTCATAAGGGAAATCAAAGTGGAGTCGTAGTCCTTGCCATCAGTAAGCTGAGAGAAAAACTCCATCAGGGGAGGGAGGGTGTTTAAAAAAGCTGATAACTTTGACCTTCAAAATAGAATTTCTCAGCGAAATGTTTGCGGTGCAGGCTTATTAATGTGTCTGGTTTTTCCTACAATTGCCCTTATTTGCATTTTTTTTTCCTGTCAGTTCTTCTTCATTTTGTCGTTGTTTCTATTTGTCAAAATTTCTTTGTTTATTTCCCTTCTCTTTCTTTATGCTTCATCATTGTTTTATTTTCAATTTACAATGGGCAATAAATTGATACATACATACTTTTTAAATTGGTTAATGCATAAAAACTTAATATAAATTGAAATACTAGATATAAAAAAAAAGAAATCAGGAAAAGTAAAGAGCGAGTTCATTACCTGAGGTAATGAATTTACTACAAATGAAGACATAAGACTTGAAATGACACAAGACTACTGTTTATAAATTGAGCGGTGTCACTCGAAAATTCCGAGAAATTTTGAGTATGTACTGAACTTCATTGCAAATAAATATATGTTTAGAAATGTTATTATAAAATTAAAACTACTGAATCCTGCTAAGACTTTCAGGATTTTTTTTCGAGACAGGTAATCAAAAAATAGTGAGTACATTTAGATCTTGCCTGCAACATTATCTACTACGCAGAACAGAGTGAAACACGGATAATTTTACAAAAAGTTACAAAACACACATTGAAGAGACTCTCTAGTGAGAAATATCTTACGATCGTAATATTTTTGGAATCATATTTTGTAATTTACATTGAACTTGAGGTCAATTTATTACTAAGATAATAATATTTTGCAAGTTTTAAAAATCTCACGTTAATGAATTGTAAATAAGGAGCGACTCAGCTCAATAGTAACAAAAACCCTTCAAAACTGAATTTTAATAGCATAAAATACTCCAAATTTTGATCTGCTTATGCTGATCTAAAATACAAAAATATTTATTAAGTTATGTTTTATCCATCAAAAGCTGCAAGCCCGAGAAAATTAACCTTATTTTAGAAAAAGCTCAATAGAAACCGTTAGGTGATAGTTGGTGGGGCGCTTCGCACCCCCCCCAAGCCCCCCCGCGCGCGTAAGTCGTTACGCGCTATATTAGTTACGCGCTATATTAGTTACGCGCCATTGTAGTTGTGTCCCTGTGTCCCACCTGTGAATATAGATAGATTTATATATGTGTTTCAAACTACGTAAAAATTGCGAATATAAAACATTCTTGGCTTTCCCATTGTCTGTGCATATACAAAGCCGTATGTACTAATAATGAGCGTCATATGCGAACGCTCTTTTTACAAACAAACAAACATGCATACAAACAACTCGTTTTTATATAAATAGATAGATAGATAGATACAATACAAATTAACTGCGTAAAACTTGCGAATATACAACATTCTTCTCTGTCCAATTATCGCTGCATATAAATAGATTGTCAGGTTTACGGACCCTCGAACATGCAACGTACAATTGTCCATGGGAAAAACAATCAGTATTAAGATCTATGCCATATTTTTCTAATGATTGACCTTGAGCTTTGTTAATGGTGATTGCAAATGCTAATCGAATTGGGAATTGCAATCTTTTAAGTTGAAAAGGCAGAACCGTTGGAATCATGGGAATGCGAGGAATAAGAACAGCCTCACCCTCAAAAGGCCCTGTCAAGATTGTGGCCTCTAGTAGGTTTTCCATTGTTTTTTTTTTACGGCAAGTCGCGTGCCATTGCAAAGCTTTGGTGAGTTGATATTTCTTAAAAGTATTATTGGTACGCCTATTTTTAGTTGTAGCACGTGTGGTGGAAACCCTGAAGGATCTATGGAATTTAAAAATTCAGATGGATAATTAACCGCTTCATTTGGTTCCAAAACTGTGTCGACTGACTTGTAAAGGACTGCCTGGTCTCGAATCTCGGTCAAAACAATATTGTTGATTTCGCGGACGTCTATATTTTTGGGTGCGAGAATCGCTCTTTCACTTAGCCATTTATTATTTTTATAATTTTTTAGAATATTCAAAAATACTTTTTCAATCAATTCATTTTTGGACGTCACTAAATTACAGAAATCAGCAGGTAGTTGTATACGTCCTGAAATTGAGTCTACTGGGAGCTTTCTGTTTCCAATTGCTAGCAATTGATCTGAAAATGTTTGACCAGAGTCATCGTTTTGCAATCGGACAAGCATATTTGTAGTTAATTTTAATATTTTTACGTGTACCCACAAATTAGAATTTTTCAGGCAAGCATTCATTTCGTCTGCAGGAGTTGATCTAGGTATTATAGGTAATGTTTGCCTGAAATCTCCCGCAAGCAATATTAATGTGCTGCCAAAGGGTTTCGACTTCCCTCTCAAATCTTTCAAGCATTGATCCAGAGCCTCGAGCGATTTTTTGTGTGCCATTATGCACTCATCCCAAATAATAAGTTTGCATTGCTGCAATACTTTACCCATATGATTTGGAAATATTGCACGTGGGAGTTTCTGTAGAATGCAAATTCAGAGGCAATTTCAAAGCGGAATGAGCAGTTCTTCCACCAGGCAGCAATGTTGCGGCTATTCCGGACGACGCAATTGCCAACGCTATATCATTTTTTGATCGAATTGATGCCAGAATCAGTTTTATCACAAACGTTTTACCAGTACCTCCTGGCGCATCCAAAAAGAAAATTTCTCCAACGTTGTTATCGACACAATGCATTATCGTATCATAAATGTCTTTTTGTTCCGACGTTAACTTGGAAATGTTATTTTGTACATACGACAATAGATCACTCGTACTGTAACTTTGTTCACGATCCAATTCTACACAAGTCGAAACAGCAGTGATACGGTTAGGTGAAGGCATTCCCAAATCCCGAAGAGGTTTGTTTGCCATACGTACGCACAAATCTATATATATAAAAATAAGTATTCTGTCTGTGGATCAGGTGACGTCATGTTTCTGTGTCGACTGACGTCATGAAGTTAGTTGTCGTCATTTTTGCTATGACGGTGACGTCATTAAAGATATGTTCACTTAGAAATCTATTAATGTTTAAGTTTAAAATGACTGATGAACTTACAATGGCAAAAGCCGATGAAGATGCTCAAAGAGTCTATGCCAAAAAACTTGCTGCTGATAGAGAAAGTCAGAAAAGAAAGCGTGCCGAGGAATCAAAAGAGCAGCAAGGAAACAGGCTTGAGGCTAAAGAACGCAAAACCGCGCAGTTAGATGAAGATCCACCTGGATAGCGAGAGTCAAAACATATCAAAATTGAAAATGATAGCGATGATGATTGGGTTTGGGATTTTGACTTGGATAAGGTCATCAATGCCTACCAGATTTTAGTTAAAAAAACAAAGGTTCCGGGACACAAATGACGTGTTATGTCTGTTATAACGTAATAGAGGCAACAATCTTGACAGGGCCTTTTGAGGGTGAGGCTTTTCTTATTCCACGCATTCTCATGATTCCAATGGATCTGCCTTTTCAACCTAAAAGATTGCAATTCCCAATTTGATTAGTATATTTAGTTTTCAGTCCAGAACCACTAAAGCTATTATGTAAATATCAAAAATATTTATGTTGTCTGAGCAATAATTTTTAGTTTTTATTTCAAAATAGAAAATTACCTGACAATTTTAGAATTATATCTATCTATATATATAAAAATAAGTTGTCTGTCTGTGGATCAGGTGACGTCATGTTTCTGTGTCGACTGGCGTCATGAAGTTAGTTGTCGTCATTTTTGCTATGACGGTGACGTCATTAAAGATATTTAAGACATATATGTTCACGTAGAAATCTATTAATGTTTAAGTTTAAAATGACTGATGAACTTACAATGGCAAAAGCCGATGAAGATGCTCAAAGAGTCTATGGCAAAAAACTTGCCGCTGATAGAGAAAGTCAGAAAAGAAAGCGTGCCGAGGAATCAAAAGAACAGCAAGGAAACAGGCTTGAGGCTAAAGAACGCAAAACCACGCAGTTAGATGAACATCCACCTGGACAGCGAGAGTCAAAACATATCAAAACTGAAAATGATAGCGATGATGATTGGGTTTGGGATCTTGACTTGGATAACGTCATCAATGCCTACCAGATTTTAGTTAAAAAAACAAAGGTTCGGCGATATGTATTTCATAGTGAAGCTGAAAAATAAAGAAGAAAAAGAAAACTGAAAAAAGAAAAAATGTAAAAAACTAAAAAATACTAAAAAGAAAAAACACTCAAAGAGAAATTACAGACCGGGACACAAATGACGACCGGGACAGAGGGAATATAAATAACGACCGGGACACTCAAAGAGAAATTACAGACTGGGATACCGGGACACAAATGACGACCGGGACACAGGGAATATAAATGACGACCAGGACACAGGTATTTAAGAATATCGTTCAAAGACAAATTTTTAATTGTAAAATGACTGAAGAACCTACAATGGCAACACCCGAGGAAGCTGCTCAAAACGAATGTATTCAAGCCGAAGTAGCTGAGTTGGTAAAGCGTTATGTTTCAGGTTCTAGGTCCGAGAGGCTCCAGATTTGAACCTTGGCTTTTGCATTAATACAAAAGAAGAAAAAAACTAAAAAAGGTAAAAACTACAAAAAAACTAAAAAGAAAATATGTATATATATATATTTATATATATCATCTTTTCCACAAAAATAATAATTTAGTACTTCTGTTTAAAAACAGCAATCGAATTGATGCCTCCTGATACGCAACTATCAACAAAGTGGCAATCGTTGTGGTCGGTGATCAGTTCTTACCTCGAGATAATATTCTTTATAGGCGAAAAAATCAGTTGACAAGAATTGCTTAAACTCATCGATGCTACGATGCCCTACAATATCCTGACGAATATAAATGACGCCCGGGACACTCAAATAGAAATCACAGACTGGGACACCGGGACACAAATGACGACGGGGACACAGGGAATATAAATGATGACCTGGACACAGGGACACAACTACAACGGGGACGCCGGGGGGCACAGGGGGATATATAAATGACGACGGCAACAAAGGAAATGGTCGATTAGCAATCACCATCAACAAAGCTCAAGGGCAATCAATAGAATCATGAGGTATAGATCTGAATACGGATTGTTTTCCCATGGACCATTATGCGTTGCATGTTCAAGAGTCGGTAAACCTGACAATCTATTTATATGCACAGACGATGGGACAGCAAAGAATGTTGTATATTCGCAAGTTTTAAGTAGTTAAAAACATGTTTAAAGTAGTTTTAAGTAGTTAAAGTCATATTTTTCGACTGACGTCATTATAAGGATTGAGCTGTATGCGTCATGAAGTTGTTTGTCGACTGAAGTCATGTTTGTCAACTGTTAAAATTACATATATATATATATATATATACATATATATATATATATATATATATATATATATATATATATATATATATATATATATATATCTATATTCACAGGTGGGACATAGGGACACAACTACAATGGCGCGTAACTAATATGACGCGTAACGACTTACGCGCGCGGGGGGGCTTGGGGGGGCGCGAAGCGCCCCCACCAACTAGGTGTTGGGGTGGCGCGAAGCGCCACCCCAACAGCTAGTATATATATATATATATCTTCTATATATATAAAAATAAGTTGTCTGTCTGTGTAACGATGACTCTGGTCAAACATTTTCAGATCAATTGCTGGCAATTGGAAACGGAAAGCTCACAGTAGCGAGAAAGCCAAGAATGTTGTATATTCGCAATTTTTACGTAGTTTGAACACATATATATATCTATCTATATTCACAGGTGGGACACAGGGACACAACTACAATGGCGCGTAACTAATATAGCGCGTAACGACTTACGCGCGCGGGGGGGCTTGGGGGGCGCGAAGCGCCCCACCAACTAGGTGTCGGGGTGGCGCGAAGCGCGTCGACTGACGTCATGTTTTTCGACTGACGTCATTATAAGGATTGAGCTGTATGCGTCATGAAGTTGTTTGTCGACTGAAGTCATGTTTGTCAACTGTTAAAATTACATACCGGGACACCGGGACATAAATGACGACCGGGACACAGGGAATATAAATGACGACCGGGAACCTCAAAGAGAAATTACAGACTGGGACACCCGGACACAAATCACGACTGGGACACAGGGAATATAAATGACGACCGGGACACAGGGACACAACTACAATGGGGACGCTGGAGGCACAGGCGGGATATAAAAATGACAACCGGGACACAGGGATTGTTCGAATAAAAATTACAGACTGGGACACCGGGACAAAAATGACGACCGCGACCCCGGGACACAGGGAATATAAATGACGACCGGGACACTCAAAGAGAAATTAAAAACTGGGACACCGGGATACAAACGACGACCGGGACACAGGGAATATAAATGACGACCAGGACACAGGGACACATCATTAGAATAATGAGGTATAGATCTGAATACGGATTGTTTTTCCCATGGACGATTATATGTTGCATGTTCAAGAGTCAGTAAAGCTGAAAATCTATTTATATGCACAGACAATGGGACAGCGAAAAATGTTGTATATTTGCATGTTTTACGTAGTTAAAAACATATATATATATATATATATATATATATATATATATATATATATATATATATATATATATATATATATATATATATATATACTAGCTGTTGGGGTGGCACTTCGCAACACCCCAACACCTAGTTGGTGGGGGCGCTTCGCGCCCCCCCCCCCCCAAGCCCCCCCGCGCGCGTAAGTCGTTACGCGCCATATTAGTTACGCGCCATTGTAGTTGTGTCCCTATGTCCCACCTGTGAATATAGATAGATATATATATATATATATATATATATATATATATATATATATATATATATATATATATATATATATATATATATATATATATATATATATATATATATATGTTTTTAACTACGTAAAACTTGCGAATATACAACATTCTTTGCTGCCCCATTGTCTGTGCATATAAATAGATTGTCAGGTTTACCGACTCTTGAACATGCAACATATAATGGTCCATGGGAAAACAATCTGTATTCAGATCTATACCTCATGATTCTAATGATTGCCCTTGAGCTTTGTTGATGGTGATTGCTAATCGACCATTCCCTGTCCCGGTGTCCCGGTCGTCATTTATATCCCCCTGTGCCCCCCAGCGTCCCCGTTTTAGTTGTGTCCCTGTGTCCCGGTCGTCATTTATATTCCCTGTGTCCCGGTCGTCATTTGTATCCCGGTGTCCCGGTCTGTATATACATTCGTTTTTTAGTTTTGTTTTTCTCCTTTATTTTTTTCCTTTTTTTCTTTTTTAGTTTATTTAGATTTTTAGATTTTTTAGTTTTTTTATTAGTTTTTTAGTTTTTTTTCTTTTTAGTTTTTTTGTAGTTTTTACCTTCTTTTTGTTTTGTTATTTTTTTTTTTTACTTATGTCCTGGTCGTCATTTATGCTCCCTGTGTCCCGGTGCTTTGTTGATTGCTAATCGAACATTCCTTTTGTCATGGTCGCTTTCTCTTTGATTGTCGTCATTTATTTTTTTCGTTTTTAGTTCTTTTAGTTTTTACCTTTTTTAGTTTTTTTTAGTTTTTTAGATGAAATTTTTTTTTAGTTTTTTCTTTTTTTTCTTTTTAGTTTTTTATTGGTTTTTACCTTTATTTTAGCTTATTTTTCAGTTTTTTCCTTTTTTTTAGTTTTTTTTTTAGTTTTTAGTTTTTAGTTTTTTTAGTTTTTTACCTTTTTTTTAGTTTTTTTAGTTTTTTAGCTTTTTTATTTTTTTTATTAGTTTTTAGTTTTTTTTGTAGTTTTTGCCTTTTTTTAGTTTTTTCAGTTTTTTTTTAGTTTTTAGTTTTTTACCTTTTTTAGCCTAACCAGGATTTGAACCTGGGACCTTCATTCTCCGTTCTGACACCCTCTCTCACCGAGTGACTACTCCAGCATGTTCATTTTGGTGTTTTAAATGGTATATTATTAACCAAATTAATGTGTTTTACAATATACTAAGCATCGTCATAACAAAAATGACGACAACTAGTTTCATGACGTCAGCCGACACAGAAACATGACGTCACCTGATCCACAGATCCACAGACAGACAACTTATTTTTATATATATAGATATATCTATTCACAGGTGGGACACAGGGACACAACTACAATGGCGCGTAACGACTTACGCGCATGGGGGCCTGGGGGCGCAAAGCGCCCCAACAACTTGGTTGGTGAATATAAATGAGGACCAAGACACAGGAAGACAACTACAACGGGGACGCCGGGGAGCACAGGGGGGATATATAAATGACGAAGGGGACATAGGGAATGTTCGATTAGCCATCACCATCAACAAACCTCAAGGGTAATGATAAGAATAATGAGGTGTAGATCTGAATAGGGATTGTTTTTTCCATGGACAAACGACGACTGGGACACCGGGACACAGGGAATATAAATGACGACCGAGAAACTCAAAGAGAAATTACAGACTGGGACACCAGGACACAAATAACGACCGGGACGCAGGGAATATAAATGACGACTGGGACACAGGGACATAACTAGAACGGGGACGCCAGAGGGCAAAGGGGGGATATATAAATGACCAACCGGGACACAGAGAATGTTCGAATAGCAATCACCATCAACAAAGCTCAAAGGCAATCATTAGAATAATGAGAAAAATTACAGACGGGACAGCGGGACACAAATGACGACCTGGACACCGGGACATAGGGAATATAAATAACGACCGAGACAGTCAAAGAGAAATTACAGACTGGGACACCAAGACACAAATGACGGCCAAGACAAAGGGACACAACTACAACGGGGACGCTGGGGGGCACAGGGAGGATATAGAAATGACGACGGGGACACAGGGAATGTTTGATTAGCAATCACCATCAACAAAGCTCAAGGGCAATGATAAGAATAATGAGGTATAGATCTGAATATGGATTGTTTTTCCCATGGACAAATGACGACCGGGACACCGGGACCAAGGGAATATAAATGACGACCGAGAACTCAAAGAGAAATTACAGACTGGGACACCGGGACACAAATAACGACCGGGACACAGGGAATATAAATGACGACCAGGACACAGGGACACAACTATAACGGGGACGCCAGAGGGTAAAGGGGGGGATATATAAATGACGATCGGGACACAGGGAATGTTTGATTAGCAATCACCATCAACAAACTCAAAGGCAATCATTAGAATAATGAGAAAAATTATAGACGGGACACCGGGACACAAATGACACCGGGACACCGGGACACAGGGAATATAAATGACGATCGGGACACTCAAAGAGAAATTACAGACTGGGACACCGGGACACAAATGACGACCGGGACACAGGGAATACAATTGATGACCGGGACACAAGGACGCAACTACAGCGGGGACGCTGGGGGGCACAGTGGGGATATATAAATGACGACGGGGACATTGGAAATGTTTGATTAGGAATCACCATTGACAAAGCTCAGGGGCAATCCTTAGAATAATGAGGTATAGATCTGAATTCGGATTGTTTTTCCCATGGACAATTATATGCTGCATGTTCAAGAGTCGGTAAGCCTGACAATCTATTTATATGCACAGAGACAATGGGACAGCGAAGAATGTTGTATATTTGCAAGTTTTACGTAGTTAAAAACATATATATATATATATATATATATATATATATATATATATATATATATATATATATATATATATATATATATATATATATATATATATATATATATATATATATATATATATATAATATATATATATATATATATATATATATATATATATATATATATATATATAAATATGTATATATATATATATATATATATATATATATATATATATATATATATATATATGTATATATATATATATATATATATATATATATATATATATATATATATATATATACTAGCTGTTGGGGTGGCGCTTCGCGCCACCCCAACACCTAGTTGGTGGGGGCGCTTCGCGCCCCCCCCAAGCCCCCCCGCGCGCGTAAGTCGTTACGCGCCATAATAGTTACGCGCCATTGTAGTTGTGTCCCTATGTCCCACCTGTGAATATAGATATATATATATATATATGGTTTTAACTACGTAAAACTTGCGAATATACAACATTCTTTGCTGTCCCATTGTCTTTGCATATAAATAGATTGTCAGGTTATCCCCCTGTTTCCCCCGGTGTCCCCGTTGTAGTTGTGTCCCTGTGTCCCGGTCGTCATTTATATTCCCTGTGTCCCGGGTCCCGGTCATCATTTGTATCCCGGTGTCCCGGTCTGTATATACATTCGTTTTTTAGTTTTGTTTTTCTCCTTTATTTTTTTCCTTTTTTTTTCTTTTTTAGCTTATTTAGATTTTTAGATTTTTTAGTTTTTTTTATTAGTTTTTAGTTTTTATTTCTTTTTAGTTTTTTTGTCCCGGTCGTCATTTATATCCCCCTGTTTCCCCCGGTGTCCCCGTTGTAGTTGTGTCCCTGTGTCCCGGTCGTTATTTATATTCCCTGTGTCCCGGTCGTCATTTGTATCCCGGTGTACCGGTCTGTATATACATTCGTTTTTTAGTTTTGTTTTTCTCCTTTATTTTTTTCCTTTTTTTTTCTTTTTTAGTTTATTTAGATTTTTAGATTTTTTAGTTTTTTTATTAGTTTTTAGTTTTTTTTTCTTTTTAGTTTTTTTGTAGTTTTTACCTTCTTTTTAGTTTTGTTAATTTTTTTTTTTACTTGTGTCCTGGTCGTCATTTATACTCCCTGTGTCCCGGTGCTTTGTTGATTGCTAATCGAACATTCCTTTTGTCCTGGTCGCTTTCTCTTTGAGTGTCGTCATTTATTTTTTTCTTTTTTAGTTCTTTTAGTTTTTACCTTTTTTAGTTTTTTTTTAGTTTTTAGTTTTTTTAGTTTTTTACCTTTTTTTAGTTTTTTTAGTTTTTTAGCTTTTTTATTTTTTTTATTAGTTTTTAGTTTTTTTGTAGTTTTTGCCTTTTTTTTTAGTTTTTTGTCCTGGTCGCTTTCTCTTTGAGTGTCGTCATTTATTAGTTTTTTCCTTTTTTTTTTAGTTTTTTATTGGTTTTTACCTTTATTTTAGCTTATTTTTCAGTTTTTTCCTTTTTTTTAGTTTTTTTTTATTTTTTATTTTTTTTAGTTTTTTACCTTTTTTAGTTTTTTTAGTTTTTTTAGTTTTTTAGCTTTTTTACTTTTTTTATTAGTTTTTAGTTTTTTTTTGTAGTTTTTGCCTTTTTTTAGTTTTTTCAGTTTTTTTTTTAGTTTTTTATTGGTTTTTACCTTTATAGTTTTTTTAGTTTTTTAGCTTTTTTATTTTTTTTATTAGTTTTTAGTTTTTTTTGTAGTTTTTGCCTTTTTTTAGTTTTTTCAGTTTTGACGTCACCTAATCTAGTTTTTTCAGGTGACGTCACCTGACACATCCATCCACACATCCATCCACACATCCACAGACAGACAACTTATTTTTATATAGATAGATATATATATATATATGTATATATATATATATATATATATATATATATATATATATATTCACAGGTGGAACACAGGGACACAACTACAATGGCACTTAACTAATATGGTTTGTAACGACCTACGCGCGGGGGGGGGTTTGGGGGGCGAAGCGCCCCCACCAATTAGGTGTTGGGGTGGCGATAAGCCCCACCCCAAAAGCTAGTTTTCTAATAATTTCTCGGATTCTGCTGCATTAATATTTGTATTAATAGACACAATGTCAAAGCTACTAATAATTGTGTTTTCTAAAATATTTACGTTTTTGAGTTTTTCAACTAAATCAACCGAATTACATATACAAGATTTTCGAGAAAAAAGCAAAGGATTGAAGGCTGTACATAACCCTTCTCCTGGATTGCTGGATAGGAAAGAAATTTATTTAATCATGATTTCCGCTTATCTAGGAAACGACTAATTAAAAAATTAGAAAATCTACGAAATGAATCATCAATAAATAACCCTATTTATGCTCCAAGATTCACCCCGTGACCGGCTGTAGTTAATTTGTCCTGTAGAACGCTTGAACCATTGGAAATTCAAACTTCCAAAAAAGGTGAAAAATTCTCTTTTCTTCCAAAACAAGTTCCTGTGGCGGATTTTCTTATTTGAATTGCTGAGAAATTTTTTTTATTATTTACAGTTTATTGTTGTTGATTTTTTATTATTCCAATGTTTAATTTAAATTATAACCCCTTTTCTCTCTTAGATTTAGAAGTCTATTATAAGAATCATCCACTTGTGGTAAACTTTAAAAGGAATTTAGTGAGATTGTTGGTTACTACTGGTTAAAAAATAAAGTTAACTAAGAAAATCAACAGAAAAAAAATGCCACAGATTTGTTGCACAAGGGAAACAGAAGTTAACGCAAAAAGTATAAATAAAAAAGGTAACAAAAAAAAAGATAATGAGAGAAAAAATAAATTGGAGATCATGAATTAGATCATTAAATGTATTTAACTGTTAACGCTGTAATAAAGCACATATCTATAGAAAAAAGTATGCAAAACTTACAATGGTTTCTTGCCACAAATATGAAAAGCACTGACTAGCAAATACGCAGGACCAATCTGACGTAAGAACTAATCTACACGATGATGGATGATATTATTCTTGAACCTTATTCTAGGAAGCCACAGAGCTATACTAAGAGGATATTCATACATCAAAGGATACATAGAATTTCTTAACATGTCCCAAGTAACTGAATTTAGACCAGTAGATGCTAAGAATACGGTAGGAATGGTGTGTTGCCTCCTACAAATGAAATAAGCATATAATAGAGCATAAAGAAGCTACAGAGAAATTTAAGCTCTACTATAATTCTATAATTGTAGCTGGGAAAATATTTAACAGCTCATTTGGTAATATTTTCTTTAAGCTCAAGATAGATCAAGTCAAAAAATAATTTGAAATTGTTAACAAGATGTTCTGTTAAATGGAATTAGCACGCTCATCGATTGATTTCCTTATATATTTTTCAAGCTTCTCTGCTAAGTATTAATAGTCTTCACATGTCTCATTCTATTATCTATTGTTTTCATAGACCTGTATCAACGATATAGGCTTTAATCTACTATTGCTAAGAATACAGTGGATTGAATGATGATGGGTTATCATCTATGTCTAATAAAACTATTAAGATAACATCCCAACATAATTCAATAGGAGAAACTAAGAAGGCAATTGTAACAAAAGAAAATAAAGTATCAAAGTCAACTATGAAGAATAAAACGAAAATTAATACGAACATAAAGGTAGAGGGTTTTTGGTCACGTTCTGAGAGAAATTTTAGTTCCTAAGGCTGCAACTAAGAGCGTTTGGGCAATTGTGTCATTAGTATCTGTTTTATCTTTTGTCTCACTGACGCTAACACATATTTTCTTGTTTCTATGGGAAATATGCCACTATTTTTCTATTTCCTTTGGAAATACAGATATTTATTTTCAGACCCATGGTTTAATATTTTTAGGGCATTTTTGGGAAAATCTATTGAAGAATAGATGTTCTTCATGGCATTTTCTCCGAGTAGCATTTATACGTTAAATACTTAGTCCTGTTTTTCCACAGCCAATAAATTACATTGAGAATATAAACAGAATATTATATTGTCCAATGGTGTGCACCCCATTTGTGTAAAAAACTCAGATGTGAGTACCAAAAATGCCAAAGTGTCCGTATACCAGTGACTAAAAATAAAACTCTTGAAAAAGATAAAAATAAAAGCCAAAACCAAAAAGAACCATAACCTGAACATTAAGAAATGCAATAGCACAAACAATAATTTTTGCTTGTAAAACGTAATATAATAAAATTTCCCTAGACCTCTGCTGTACTTACCTTAGGCTTAAACTGTACCAATCGTTTCACCTGAGAGTTCAAAACACCAGACGGCATTGTGGAGAAGAAATCTCCAGAGACTGTGGTTTGTGGAAGATTGCTTAAGAAATATGTCTGCAAAATGCAATGCTAAAACGTTTTCCAAGCACTAGGTCACGCACGTTGAAACTACAGGAATTGCCAAGATGACTGAAGCCTGATATTTTAAACTTGAGGTTGACTTATTGTGAAGTGCCATCTAGGAAAGAAAAGTCACGGTTTTGAGTCACGAGTCTAAGAAACATAAAAATTGAAAATAAAAAAAGTAAACGGAATAAAGAAGGATGCAAAAAAAAAAAATTGACTATGAAAGGTAATGTAATACAATTCCCCTAGACCTCCGGCGTACTTATCTTAGGTTCAGAATCATCTATTCTCAATGCATTAGCCCTAAATGCTATTTAACACCCCTTAGAAATAGCTAAGACAGACTAATTGCGCCACACACGCCATGATCAACTTTCAATTTCAAAGCCACATATTGCGTAAAAATTTGGTTCTAAGGTGTATTTTGAAATAAGCTTGGCCCGCGGTCCTGATTTAATTAGCTTCATTATTTGATTTTAAAGAACAATAAGTTGGCATTACTGAGACACATTTTTGAAGATTTCAAAAAAAGCCAGAAACACCTCAAAAGATATGTCAAATCGAAATAAAAACACAATTGAAATCGAAATTCTCGATTGAGGACTTACAGTCCCACACATTGAACCAAAAGGAAAAGCACAACTTGGAACGATCAGTTTTTTTTCATGGTTTGTGCTTCCACCACAACCACCATAGCAGCCAAAAACTTAAAATATGTTTGGGAAAACAGCTGCCAAGGGAGGAGGAATCGTCATCTGAAGCTGATTCAGGAATATCAACTATTGTATTTTTTCTCGGGGTTGATCTTACAGACCGTTGGTCACAAAGTATAAGAAGAAGAAAGGTCAGTTGAACAAAAATCACAACATTTACTTCCCGGTTAGGTTAAAAACAGAAGATAGGCTTAGTAGGTTTATTGCGAGAATTCGACCGTCAAGGTTCGCCAGGCCCTGGTTCACCATTCCTACGAGTAGCGAACCAGGGCTGGTTTTTGATGGCGAACGTGAGCTTGTTCCCTCTTTTGATAAAAAAAGTACTGATCAGTTATTACCATAGATGGCGTCAAATATGCACCCATCATTGTTGCTAAGTTGCAGATGATCACGTTGAGATAATGAGTCCTCTCATACCTTTATGTTAAGCAATGACTTTTTCCATTTTCCATCAGGACAAAATCTAGTTTTAAAGCACCAAAAAACAACTTACCACATAGAATTTGCAAAACATGTTTTAACATGCTTCTGAATCGACTTAAACTTTTGCTACTAGATGGCAGTTCAAACGCTAGATTATGGGATTTTTTTCATGGATGGATTGCAAGCAAAACGCAAATGGTGAACCTGGGCTGTGGCGAAGCCTGGCTGGTCTCCCCTAACACTCGACTTTCGAATAATAAGACCATGCTGATTGATTATGCTGATTGCGTTAAGGAATTTTCTTCACTATTTGCTCTAATATAACGTCTACAGTCGCCCTCACAGCGCAATTCTGCTATCAAGAGGGAAATTGGAATCTCAATACAAACGCTTCTTTTTGTGGTCAGTGGTCAACTCCAGGTTAGGTATACCTAACCTGGGCACACAGGTTAGTGTGCACACTGCGTGAACGGTTGTTTTTCGTCAATTATTTTTGTGAACTGTTGAATAGTTGCTTTTCGTGATACTTGAGATTGTATCTCCAGGAAATATATACTTTCTTCAACTTTTAAAGATACTGGCAATCCAATATTTTGGCTGTGTAAATGATAACTTTGCACATTAAAAGAGGAAAAGCTTATTAAATCACAATTAAAAACTAAAATAAAAAAGCTTGCATTAAGATAAAAAGTGCTTTCTTTGGTCACTTCTCTTCAATCAGCTAAAAATCATGAAGAGAGGCTAAAATGAATTCTACTTCAGAAGGATTACTAATTTTTCAATAAATATTCAAGATATTTACAAATTTGAAACCAAACGTAATATTATAATTTGTTTATTTGAAATAAGTAAAAATAAAGTGGTTAGAGCTGATATGCCAAAGACTAAAATCAAAGGAAAAATTGCTACATATTTGATTAATTTACTTTATTTTGATAATCATTATATTTTAATTAAAGATATAAGTAGATAGTTCGCATCTCATATGACTAAAAATGGGAAAAAAATTCATCGAAGTACATTCTATGGAGGACCCTTTAATGAACAAGAAAATTTAGAATAGCATAATAAAAAATTTAATTGAAAAGATCTTGATATCATTATACCAAAACCAGGCTTCTTCCATTACTTCTTTCAGTAATGGAAAAAATAACAATAGTAACAGTAATGGTAGTAAGAGTAGAAGTATTAGCATTAGGATGCAAATATTTTCTTTTAGTTCTTTGAACATTCCTCAAAACAAGCCCTGTTAGATTACACACCAAACTGTTCTTAAGATATTACTATTACATCTTTTTGACAACATGCATACAGAATCCCCTTCAACACACGTTGAAACTTTTGGATTACACAAAATTCTTTTTCTTTATTTGACTTAGTAAGTTATCTCGAAAAAAAAACAACTCTAAAATAAGGAATATGACCTAAGTCATTCAATATATAAATATCTGTTAGTGATATTATTTAATTTTTGATTCTTTCTGACGTTCCCTGTTTTTTTGAAGCGAGCATTCTTTGAATTTTTTAATTACAGCTGCAACAACTTTTCTGGGTCTTCCGCGCTGAGTACATACTTTAACCACTTCTACTTGATTTTTATTGGTCTACCACGCATTTTAAGATCTTCAATAACCACTTCGGATCCAGATCCAAAACTTTGCGTGTACCGGGTAAGTTTAAGCCTTGGCATTTCGGTAAAGTCCCCAGTAGTTTGAAACCTTCTTCTTAATCATTCCTTAGCTTAAAAATTTTTGTTAATCAAAGCTCAACTATGAAGCTCATAGCTTTGAAGCTTTTAGCTTAGAAGCTTATAGATTATAGCTTTTAAGCTTATAACTTAACTTTAATTATAAATCTGATCCTGAATACCTAACTAGATTAAATATAATACATTAATTACCTTATTAATACTTTAACTAGCTTATAGAATCGAGGGAACAAATCCCCAAGGTACTGTATTTCTCTTTTATTTCAATACTTTTCTTTTACTGTCATTAGGGTCTACAGCTTCTTATTTCGGCCTTCTAAGAACATTCTATGTTTATTTTCTCTTATAAGTATACTCAGTTTTTGGTAAGCTTTCCACGTTTCCTAACAATATATCTTTATATTTCTGTAATATCATTTTATCTTTAACGATATTCGTTTGGATACCTTAAAATTTTCTTTGCTTTGGTTTCATCGTCACTCTCGTTTGAATAAGAGTATACTTTTGATCTTAAATGTATCAAACTCAGATATTATTGTCTCAGATAATTCATGTTTCATGATACCTAACATTTTGTATTGACTAGAGGGAAGTTAAAAGGGTTCCTTCTTAAAATCCGAAGTGTCGATATTTTCTTGATGATCAGCTTTAATATCATAAATAAAACTATTATATACATGTAGCATAAATCAACGTCCTCATTATATTTTGGTTTAATGTGTTTATAATGAAACACATCTGTCAGTAACTTAGATAACTCTAATATTGTGAATACGATAAAAATAGGTTATTGATTTATTTTTGACTTGGCCATTCTGGCTACCGAAAATTCTCACTAAAGATTATTTCCAATCTAAAATTACATTTTTAAATTGTTTTTGTCTTTGTTTATCACAAGTTTTTATTTCAATACTAGCTCTTTTTCTAACATTTTCCATGGTTTTTCCGAAACAAGCATTATTCATTAATTTAAAGAAATCCTTCTCGAAATCATACATTTTATTTGTCTGAATTTAGTATTATGATTGTTATAGCCTTTTAAATAGTCTGCTTCGGTGAATGCCAGTATTTTATACTAAACCATGCTTTAATTAAAATTCATAATTTTTATAATTCACAGCATAGTTTATTTTATTATGAAAAGTTGTAATTAATTTATACTGAAAATATTCAGGAGCTGGTAGAATATCTTTAGGTAAATTGTGTAACTAACTTTGATATTTTAAAGCAACCACATAAATTATCCCTACATTTTCCTTTTTTGACTTCAGATTGAACGTAATATCTTAACTATTGGTAATAGTCTGAGGTATTGTTTTCTTTTAAATGGTTGGGTATATTCATAGATGTAAAGTCTTTTTCAGGTAAATATTGTGATATTGCCAAACCATACAAATTATTAGCATCTATATACATTAATTAATTTGGATGTTGCGCTTTATTAGTTTTTCGAATATTTATTATTTACTTTAGCAAATTTTTTCATAAACTCATATACAACTCCTCCTCTAATTCCCTTTTCAATAAAGGTATACATATCTTCGTCCCGAAATAATGGAATTACAGCTTTAGAGTGTTAGAGAAAAGCTTCCTATGCTAGTCCTGGCGCCGAGAAGAAGTGCAGTTGATCGAGTTTATAATTATTTAAACATACATTTCTAAAATTTTCAATGACATCTGATAAAATCCAAACCACAATTTTTATGTATAATTTAGTGTAATCTAATAGTGTTTTGAATGTAAATAATTTTCCAAATAGGTTTCGCTCTTATATAGTCTTCTTCAAAAGGGTTTTCCCTGTTAATCTAGAATAAAACTTGTCTATTTAAGGTAATTTTCTATAATTTATTTTTTCATAGCCATTAATATATTCATAAGCATAAATCCCTTTCATTATTATTTCTTTGAATTCATCAGTATTTTGAAATGCATCAGAAGCATACTTCAAATTACTTCTTAAACAATTATAATTTATTTTACATTCACATTTAGCAAAATTTTCAGAAAGCCTATCTAACGATGAAACCATAAAAAGGACTGAATTTATAAAATGCACTGTATTGGATTCTATAGACAGTTATTTTTCTATGAAAAGACTTAAAAAACAAAACAAAAAACACCGTTATCAAGTAATAATTCTTTTAGAAATAAAGTCATATTTCTAGAGATTATGCATTACACGAGCGATATGCTAATGAATTGTAATTTTTTTTTTACATTCTGCATGAGTAAGTCCATGTATATTACCAGTCATATGGTCGTAATCTAACTTATAATTATTATCTACTATTTCTTCTTACATATGACAGCTTTTATTAGTTTTATTATTTAATTTTCTCTTGCTTGTTCTTGTGTATAACCATGATTTCTCTGTCAAATTTCATACTCATTGGCTATTTCTTTACGCATTTCTATTATAATAACTACAAAATCCCCACTAGTATCTTTACTAAAGTATTCATAAGATTTATTTTGTGTTGTGTCAAAAGAAGAACATACTTTGAATACATAACGAAATGGCTTTTGTTTTGCTACTTTAATATTCTTTTTACCATTCTTTTGATTAAAGTTTTCATTATTCGATTCAAGATCGGCCATACCACAATAAGATACTTTTAAATTGCCATTGGCATTGAAATTTTAACTGTAAGGGAATTTTCTCTAATCCACTGAAAACTTTGATGATTATCGTGCTCTTCTTTCTTAAACATACACTCTTGGATATTTGGAACTTCTATTGTTTTCTTATTTATAAATAAATTCGAAATATCAATATTCTTAACTTTTTTGCACTGTTTTTACCACTTATTTCTCTAATGTGTTTTCGAATATCCTCATTCTTTAATTAATCTCAACTTGTTTATAAAAATAACCTTTTACTTTATTCTTCACTTATTTATTATATTGAATATTTCATCTTTTCTACCAGCAGATTCTATATTAAATAGTTTCGCCGCTGTGTGTAATTCATGAATCATGTAACGCGATAGTTTATTTTTTGTCTTGACGAATTTGGATTTTCATTGTAAGCAAATTTTAGTCACTTCCATAATATCTGCCATTTATTAGGAGCTGGTTTTAGCAAAAAGAATTTTAATCTTAACAGTCCATCCTGAGGAATTTATTGCTTGTTACATACTATTCTTGAGACTTTCATTAGAGATTGAAAATCTGCTAGACTTTATTAATATGATTAATAATTTAAATTTGTTTAATAGTTTAAATCTCTAATAAATTGAGATTTATTGTATGCGATGTAAAAAGATTACTGCAACCGATTCTTTAACTCAGGGAGTTTTAGAGCTATATTATCCTAACTTTTCAGGGATTGATGATCCACATAGAAAATTAAAGAACATAGTTTCACTGTATCAAAAACTAAAATCAAAGAAGTGCTGCAAAATCAAAATAGTTATTCTTTACACCGTCCACCTTATCATATATTTAAAAGAAGACGCGCTTACATTCAAACTGTCAATGGCCAGTGGAAAGCCTAAATAGTTGATATGCAGAGGTATAAAAGAGAAAATAAAAATTTTAAGTATAATCTTACAATCATCGATTGTCTTAGTAAAAATACCTGGTGTATTAAAGGTTAAAACAGGCAAGAACAATAGAAGTGCTTATGTGGATCTATTTAAAAATAGAAGATATATAAAAACTAAGAATAGATAAAGGAAAAAAACATATTATGAAAAACGTTTAAGTTATTGTAAGAGTCATAAAATTTATTGTTTGTCATATAAAAGTTTTTTGAAAGCTCCAATTGTTGAACGGCTTAATAGAACAGTCAAAGAGAAATTAGACAAACATTTTACTCACATTAACACAAGAAGTTGGATAGATGTATTACCCTCTTTTTTTGAGATTTATAGCAATTCTTATCATAGATCCATCAAAATTAAACCAATAAAAGTGGGTATAACAGGAAACGAAAAAGAGGTGTACACTAATTTATTTCCTGATGTTGAAGTTCAAAAACTATCCATAAGCAAATTCAATGATGTTGATTTGGTTAGAATTAATAAAAGTAAGCGTGTTTTTGTTATTGGTTATAAGCCAAATTACACAGCTCTAGTGTTTCCAATGCCAGCAGTAAAATATACATCCATATAACATATTCATATGGATATATCATATATTCATAAATCACTAGCTGTTGGAGTGGCGCTTCGCGCCAGCCCAACACCTAGCTCGTGGGGGAGCTTCACCCCCCCAACCCCCCGCACGCGTAAGTCGTTACGCGCCATATTAGTTACGCGCCATTGTAGTTGTGTCCCTGTGTACAACCTATGAATATAGATTGATTTATATATATGTTTTGAACTACGTAAAACTTGCGAATATACAACATTCTTGGCTTTCCCATTGTCTGTGCATATACAAAGCCTTATGTACTTATAATGACGTCATATGCAAGCGCTCTTTTTAAAAACAAACAAACATGCATACACAAAACTCGCTTTTATATAGATAGATAGATAGATAGATAAAATACAAATTAACTGCGTAAAACTTGCGAATATATAACATTCTTCGCTGTCCAATTGTCGCTGCATATAAATAGATTGTCAGGTTTACCGACCCTCAAACATGCAACGTACAATTGTCCATGGGAAAAAAAACCAGTATTAAGATCTATACCACATTTTTCTAATGATTGACCTTGAGCTTTGTTGATGGTGATTGCAAATGCTAATCGAATTGGGAATTGCAATCTTTTAAATTGAAAAGACAGATCCATTGGAATCATGGGAATACGAGGAATAAGAACAGCCTCACCCTCAAAAGGCCCTGTCAAGATTGTAGCCTTATTACGTTTTCCGTTGTTTTTTTTTACGGCGAGTCGCGTGCCATTGCAAAGCTTTGGTGGGTTGATATTTCTTAACAGTATTATTGGTACGCCTATTTTTAGTTGTAGCACGTGTGGTGGAAACTCTGAAAGATCCACGGATATGCCCGAATTTGACTTGGAGTTGACGTTTCGCACGCGTCATTCATGCAGTTATCCCAGTGTTGGTCATTCTCCAATAAATTCAGAGCTTGGCATCCACTACGGTAAGTGTCATGTATAGTACCATTTACAGTTCTCAAATACTCAAAGGACGTCGGACCGGGTACATTCACCAAAAGCAGGCGTAGAAAGAAGCATTCATGTTGATTGGGGTGAACTGTGTAGAGTCTTCCTATCGTGGTTTCTTTGAAGATGGTAAGTTGGCCGTCGACTGACTTACCCTGTTTTCGACGTTCAAATACTTTATTTTTAAAATTCCACGTGTAATACGAAGGCACTTCAGTATACAGCAGTTTTTTTTCAAAAGAATTGTTTTTGCATAGAGAAAAGAAAGCACTTAACTTTGTATCCGGTGGATTCAGGGCTCTTTGTTGCACGTTGGGTTCCGAAAAATATATACGTTGACCATTCTGTAAATGTACCGCTAAGTGAACAACAGCTGGACTACGTTCATGTATCAGAAATGAAAGGATTCACAAAACAGCTTCATTACTGCTTATGTATCATCCAGCCTGATATTGTACGATTTCGTCGATATCTTTGATTTCGGACTGCAAGCCAAAAACTGCCATGTCACTGCCTTTGTTGACGTATTTACCTATGTATTTAATTGCCTTTACGGAGTTACAGTATTCAACGTTTATGTTTGCATTAAATTTTTTTGATAATAGTGGGGAATATGGAACAACCCACTGGTTATCTACTTCGATGGTGGTACCGTTACGCTTCTTTATTATTGCTGTTTTACCGCCATCTTCAGTAGATCTTCTTCTATATTGTGGGTAACCATCATTGCCAGTAATTGTGTTGGGTACTAAAAGTATAGGATATTGCTTTGTGCACCTTCCTTTGGCCATGCATGGTGAATTTTCGTTCAGTGCACCGCAAGGTCCATTTATCATAATTTTTACAACAATATCATATAACCCCTTATTGAAATTTTAATCAGGTATTTCAGCGGAAATCACATCATCAATTTCGTTAAAAGTTATTTTATAATGTAGCCAGATTAGTATATGTGCGTGTGGCAATCCTCGTTTTTGCCATTCCACTGAGTACATCCAGCATCGCACTGACCCAAACACTTTAAGTTTTACTATGTAGTTTATCAGTGATTTTAACTTTTGCCGGAAGACACGGGCCGTAATGTCATGTCTCTGAACCGCCGATTGTCCTTGAAGTAAAAGCTGCTGTATCTCGTCCCAAGATTAATTACATGTAAATGTAATAAATAAATCTGGACGACCATAGAGACGAACATACGCAATAGCATCTTGAGCATATTCGTGCATATGACGGGGACGGCCAGCATATGACGAAGGTAAAATCGTTAATCTTCCAAAGTTTGTGGTATTACCGTCATTTACAACTGCATCTCGCAAGTGAATGTATTGTTCAGAGTGGAGCTTGGTCTGATTCAGACGGATAAATAGCAAACGTTCTGATTCAATTTTTGTATACATATCAACAACGTATTGGTGAAACAATTGACGGCATTTTAAAATATAATTGTCTTCATCCTGCCGAATCATTGGTCTATAGGAATAATAATACATTGCACTGCATTTCTTATTCATTTCTTTGTTAGTGGCTGGATTTATCAATTTAATATTAAAGTGATAGCCGTCGACTCCATCCCAAAAAATGATAGGATATTGTAGGGCATCGTAGCATCAATGAGTTTCAGCAATTTTTACCAACTGAGCGTTTCGCTTATGAAGAATAATATCTCAAGGTAAAAACTGATCACCGACCATAACGATTGCCACGTCGTCGATAGTTGGAGCATTGTATCTACGCATATGTTGTCCAGGAGGCGTTTTGTCAGCGGAAATAACAATTTTATGTGTCTCAGTAGGCATCAAATCGATGGCTGTTTTGAACAGACGCACTAAATTATTATTTTCGTGGAAAAGATGTTGCAATTGGGAAACGATTGTCCTTTCAACGTCGGGAGAAATTTCGCAACGTGCATTCAATTCAGAATTTCTATCACTGATGAAGTACAATTGTAAAAATTTATGATTTTCGCCTGAGAATGGTAGTAGGGACCCTGCTCTATGATAAATTTTCCCTTTTACTTTGAACTGATGAAGTACAATTGTAAAAATCTATGATTCTCGCCTGAAAATGGTAGTAGTTACCGTACTCTATGATAAATTTGCCCTTCTACTTTGAAAGTAGGCATAAATTGATCTGGATTTTTGATTTGGGCACCAAACGACGTCATTTTGAAACATGAGTTATATTTTCTGATGTTTGATAGAAAACGCTTAGATTCTGATGTAGTTCCAGTAAGTAAAGTCTTCAATGGCTCAGGTGGTGCAGCCAGTTGAGAAAGTTTAACTTTTCCCGAGGAGCAACACATTCCTATTGTTTCACCATTAAATTTCAAGGCCTTGCAATAGGGACAAATTTTAGACATATTCCCGATTTGAACACATCTACTGAAGCTATAATCATCGACTGGGCTGTACCTGAATGCCGGGCGATATTTTTCACGTTGCCCTTGTGATTCCTCGGCACGCTTTCTTTTGGCATTATCTCTTTGAGCCGCGAGCCTGTTTTCACGTTGTTCTTGTGATTCCTCGGCAGGATTTTTTGGTAATTTCTGTTTGAGTTGCAAGCCTGTTTTCACGTTGTTCTTGTGATTCCTCGGCACGCTTTCTTTTCTTACTTTCTCTTTTAGCCGCAAACCTTTTGGCATTAACTCTTTGAGCAGCTTCCTCCGCTGTTTCTTCTGCAATTGTAGGATTTATACTAAAATTTCTTGCACGATTTGATTCCTCGGCTGTTTCTTCTGCCATTGTAGGATTTATACTAAATATTCTCTTTTAATTGCAACCCTTATATACTTATAATGACGTCATATACAAAGTCTTATATACTCATAATTACGTCAACTTATAATGCCGTCATATACAAAGCTTTATATACTTATAATGACGTCATATGCCTACAAACAAACAAACATACAACTTATTTTTATATATCTACTAGCTTTTGTCAGGACAATCTATAAATAGATTGTCAGGTTTACCGACTCTTGAACATGAAACATATAATTGTCCATGGAAAAAACAATCCGTATTCAGATCTATACCTCATGATTCTAATGATTGCCCTTGAGCTTTGTTGATGGTGATTGCTAATCGAACATTCCCTGTGTCGCCGTCGTCATTTATATATCCCCATGTGCCCCCTGGCGTCCCCGTTGTAGTTGTGTCCCTGTGTCCCGGTCGTCATTTATATTCCCTGTGTCCCGGTGGTCATTCGTGTCCCGGTGTCCCAGTCTGTAATTTCTCTTTGAGTGTCCCGGTCGTCATTTATATTCCCTGTGTCCCGGTCGTCATTTGTGTCCCGGTGTCCCGGGCTGTATATACATTCGTTTTTGAATTGGTCTTTTTTTAGTTTTTATTTTTTTACCTTTTTTTTAGTTTTTTTAGTTATACCTCATGATTCTAATGATTGCCATTGAGCTTTGTTGATGATGATTGCTAATCGAACATTCCCTGTGTCCCCGTCGTCATTTATATATCCCCCTGTCCCCCCCGGCGTCCCCGTTGTAGTTTTTTCCCTGTGTCCCGGTCGTCAGTTATATTCCCCTGTGTCCCGGTCGTCATTTGTGTCCCGGTGTCCCGGTCTGTATATACATTCGTTTTTGAGTTGGTACATGATGAAATAAATTTTTTTGTTTTTCCCCTTTTTTTCTTTTTAGTTTTTTTTGGGTTTTTACCTTTTTTTTAAGTTTTTTTTTCCTTTTTAGTTTTTTTTGGGAGTTTTTACCTTTTTAGTTTTTTTTATTTTTATTTTTATTTTTTTAGTTTTGTTTTTCTCCTTTATTTTTCAGTTTTTTTCCTTTTTTTATTTTTTCCTCGGAGCGCTTTCTTTTCTTGCTTTCTCTATCAGCCGCAAGTTTTTTGGCATAGAATCTTTGAGCAGCTTCCTCGGCTGTTGCCATTGTATACAACATTCTTCGCTGTCCCATTGTTTGTGCATATAAATAGATTGTCAGGTTTACTGACTCTTGAACATGAAACATATAATTGTTCATGGGAAAAACAATCCGTAGTCAGATCTATACCTCATGATTCTAATGATTGCCCTTGAGCTTTGTTGATGGTGATTGCTAATCGAACATTCCCTGTGTCGCCATCGTCATTTATATATCCCCCTGTGCACCCCGGCGTCCCCGTTGTAGTTGTATCCCTGTGTCCCGGTCGTCATTTATATTCCCTGTGTCCCGGTCGTCATTTGTGTCCCGGTGTCCCAGTCTGTAATTTCTCTTTGAATGTCCCGGTCGTCATTTATATTCCCTGTGTCTCGGTCATCATTTGTGTCCCGGTGTCCCGGTCTGTATATACATTCGTTTTTGAAATGGTCTTTTTTTTAGTTTTTTACGTTGATGGTGATTGCTAATCGAACATTCCCTGTTTCCCCGTCGTCATTTATATATCCCCCTGTGCCCCCTTTGTATTTGTGTCCCTGTGTCTCGGTCGTTATATATATTCCCTGTGTCCCGGTGTCCCGGTCTGTATATACAGTCGTTTTTGAATTGGTATATGATGAAATAAATTTTTGTGTTTTTCCCCTTTTTTTCTTTTTAGTTTTTTTTTTGGTTTTTACCTTTTTTAGTTTTTTTAGTTTTTTTCTTTTTTCTTGGAGTTTTTTCCTTTTTAGTTTTTTTTTATTTTTTTTTGTTTTTCTCCTTTATTTTTCAGTTTTTTTCCTTTTTTTATTTTTTCCTCGGAACGCTTTCTTTTCTTACTTTCTCTATCAGCCGCAAGTTTTTTGGCATAGAATCTTTGAGCAGCTTCCTCGGCTGTTGCCATTGTAGGTTCTTAAAACGAACAGAAATTACTCCGTATATGAAATGGGTTGTCCCCTCCGCAATCCCTCGCTCTTTACGCTAAAGTTTGACTCTTTGCCACAATTTTGCTTTGTAATACAAATAAAAGCTTTAGCGTAAAGAGCGAGGGATTGCGGAGGGGACAACCCATTTCATATACGGAGTAATTTCTGTTCGTTTTAAGTTTTAATTTCGCTCCTTACTTTCAGTTAAAAAAACTAGTTTTTTTATGTAATATTTATAAGGACGTAATATGCGTACAAACAAACAAACATACAACTTATTTTTATATATAGATAGATATATTGGAGCATTTAAATGGTAAAAAATACCTAGATCAGGCTTATAATTTGAAAGAGTCGACGGAGTATATTATAGAATGACAATATTACAAAATTATGACAAAATTATGAGGTATTTATAAATAGACTCCTGAATTTGTAAAACAAAAACTAAAAAGCTAACATTAATATAAAGGAAAATAATAGTAAATACTCTCCTTGGTCAATACTCGCTTATCACCACCCAGTGTATGATGGAAATGTTGAGTTTAAAAATATAGCCAAATAAATTAAAATATCCTATTATTATGGCCGATATTGAATCGAATAATGAAAACTTTAATCAAAAGAATGGTAAAAAGACAATTAAAGTAGCAGAACAAAACCCATTTGGTTATGGATTCCAAGTATGTTTTTCTTTTGACACAATACAAAATAAATATTATGAATACTTTGGTAAAGATACTAGTGGGGATTTTGTAGCTACCATAATAGAAATGCGTAAATAAATAGCCAATGAGTATGAAAATAGACAGAGAAGGTACTATTCAATACATTTTTCATTTCCGTCTTTGAACTCCGTTTTTTAACTCCATTTTCGAAAGGTTTCAGGCTATTTTTAGAATTTCTATAACTTTTCGCACTCAAGCTAAGTTTTTGTACCGAATTTTTGTACCAAAAAATGGATGTCTTATACTTTGATCAGCTCATGAAGAGCTATCGATTGCTGTCGAAAATTTTTTTTATCAGTCTTAGTTCAAAAGCTGATTTTTTTTTGACGTAGGCCAACTTTCTAACGTCACCACTTAGAAAGGAGCAAAGGATAAGCTCCAATTTCTTTTACAAAGACAGAACTTTTAAAGTTTAAGAGGTACATCTGATAACATTTCTCTACCTCAATCCCAAGTCCGAAAAAACAAATGATACACCCAGCGAAAATCACGGCTTTCAGTGAAAAAACTTGTTTTTTCATTTAATCTTACCAAAAACTAAAGACTTTTTCGTTTTAAAGATGACTAAAAAGTCAAAAATTATAGACATAATTTTTGTAAACTTCCTTTCAGAAAGGACTAAAAAGTAGATTCTTTTTTTTCTCGAGAATTTGTAGATGTAAGTGAAAACGAGGAGCACAATATGGGTTGGACAATAAATTTTTTATATTATAATTTTTTTTATATTTGGATAATATTATATTTTTTCATAGTATTTTTTTAACTCGTTTCCTTTTACTAGCCAGCTGTTTATTTATGCATTTACAAGATTTTTGCATTTCTGTTATGAAAACCAAACCGTTTTGCGTCCCTTCTTTTCTCTTATATCCATAGATTCCCGAGAAAATTTTTTTTTAGTTTTTGTCCATTGTGAAAACAATTTTAAAAAATTGTATATTTATTAGATGTTGTTCTGGTGCAACACGCAGTTTAACTCAAACCTTAGAAAATCTGAAGAATCTGTCAAAGAAATAGCAGATATGGCAATTTAAAATGTGTAATATGACCGTATTTATAAGGCTTATATCAGGAGTTGCCGTCATTTCACACACCGTGCATCAATGTCTGGACACCTTGCTCCTACTGTCGCTTTCTCTGCTTTCTGTTATTATTTAATTTTGTAATGTAAATAAACAGGAATTTGTGTTTTAAAGAATCTGTTTTTAAAGGAATCTGTGGTTAAAAATACAAAACCTGTGTTTTAAAGTTTAACAATGCGTTTCTAAAACTTAAACTGAAATGACTGACCTAGCGCATAAAAATAAAGCTATATTTATCGATGATAATGATTCTGTATTTCATTGGACGTTTTTTGGTTGTATCTTGCGTCCGTCTACACGATTAAACAAAAAAAAACAAGTTTTTTTTAAATGAAAGTAAGGAGCGACGTTACATATACGGAGTAATTTCTTTTCGTTTTAAGTTGTAATGTCGCTCCTTACTTTCATTTAAAATAAACTTCTTTGTTTTTTGTTTAATTTCTGGACGTTTTTGAATTAATGCATGTTTTGATCTTGGCTCTCCGCACATAAATAATTAAAACGAAATTTGTATATTTTTTTTTTGGCTAAATGGCTTTTTCATAGTTTTAATCAGAAGATTTTGAGAAAAAAGGAGCGAAGGAGGAGGCCTTGTTGCCCTCCAATTTTTTGATTACTTAAAAAGCCAACTATAACTTTTAATTTTTTACGAACGTTTTCATAAGTAAAAAATATACGTAACTTACGAATTAACTTACATAGCGAACTTCTATATTCGTATGTTTTTATTGCGTATATGAGGGGGCTCACCCCTCTTTGATACCTCGCTCTTTACACTAAAGCTTGTCCCAATTCCTTAAGAATGACCCCTGAATCACAAAAGCCGTAGAATAAATAGTTGAAAGTACTAAGAATACTTTAGCGTAAAGAGCGAGGTATTACGAGGAGGTAAACCCCTCATATGCATAATAATTTCTGTTCGTTTTCAGTTTTAATGCTGCTCCTCACTTTCAGTTGCTCCATGGAAAGATCCTCCCACGTAACCCCCCTCAACTATCCCCTCCCCCAAGCAAAAAATCCCCCTGGAAACGTCTGTACACTTCCCAGTAACCATTACTATATGTAAACACAGGTCAAAGTGTGTAACTTGCAGCCCCTCCCAGAGGAACTGCAGGGGAATAAGTCGTCCCCAAAGACATAGTTATTAGGTTTTTCGACTATGGTGAATAAAATGGCTATCTCAGAATTTTGATCTGGTGACTTTGAAACATGAGCGTGGGAGGCCTAGGTGCACTCCAATTTATTTGGTCACTTAAAAAGGGAACAATGACTTTTAATTTCCGTTAGAATGAGCCCTTCCGCGACATTCTGAGAAGACCACTGAGTCGATACGGTCACCCCTGGGAAAAAATAATAATAATAATAATAAATAAAAACGCACCCGTGATCGGTCTTCTGGCAAAAAAATACGAATTTCCACATTTTTTAGGTAGGAGCTTGAAACTTTTATAGTGGGGTTATCTGATGAGTATCTGATAATTATTGGTATCAGAATTCCATTTTTTAGAGTTTCTGTTACTATTGAGCCGGGTCGCTCCTTACTACAGTTCATTACCACAAACTGTTTGATACTCACCAAAAATTCGTAGCCAGAACGACTTGTGTTTATGGTAACCGAAATTTGGTTTAAAACAAAATTGTATTAACAATAAACATGGCAAAAGAATATCCTTTTTAGGGTGACCACAAATATTTAAAATTAATTAATTTTTCAAAATTAGCTACGAAAAGTAACGAGCGAGAGAAAAATTAGGCAAGAAAAAGGGATAAAAAATGCCTAGTAAAGGAAGAACGAAAGGTAGAGCGGAAGAAAGCCTGTAGTAACTAAAAGTTGAAAAACGTTAAAATGGTCTTTTTATTTCTTCTTTTCTCCACGCCTAGTGGATTACTAGAACATCATAAAAAAATCTTTTTATTAGCTCATTCGAAACTTATTTCTCATTTGTACGAGGTTTATATAAATTTCGCCATCTTCAAATGCCATACGGGAAGAAAAAGGCACTTTTTATGCCGTATCTTAAGGGGTGGGGCTAGCGGGGTACCAGAACATCTTGGATAGATTTTTGACTGATAATATAAAAATATTGTTCATATCTACGTTCTTCCTACAAATTCTACCATATAAAAATTTCAAATGGGACTAAAAACAGCAATTTTAGTGCCATGTCTCAAGTGGAAAAGCTGGGGCTACCAAAACTTTTTAGAGTGATATTTAATGGCTCTCTTAAAAACTTTTGTCAATATCTACATGCTTTTTATCAATTCTACTATTCTTAAGTGAGATATACTACTGAAAGTAATTCTTTTGGTGCCACTTCTTAAGTGGGAAATCTTGGAAGCTTAAAACGGTATCAGTGTAAAAATTATGTTCCAAAACCCTTAAATGGTGGTCTGCAAGAAACTTATTATATGTTCCTCCTCCAGGCCTCCTTAATAAGCTATGTAGTCAAATTCCTACAAACTCCAATATATTTAATTACATTATTAGAGGTGTGGTTCAATTAGTACAATGCTGGACTTCAACTTAGATTATCATGCGTTCGATTCCAGCTTGGATTTTTTTTTCAATCATGGTTTGTCCCTTCTTATGATTAAATGAAAAAAATAAACAAGTTTTTTAACTGCAAGTAAGGAGCGACATTAAAATTTAATAATTCCTTTATTAATAACAGAAATAATACAGAAATAGTTCCATTTATGAAAGGGGTTTTCTTCTACTCAACGCCTTGCTCTTTACGCTAAAGTTTGACTCTCTCTCACAACTCTACTATATAAAAAAAACAACTGAATATTAAAAAAAAATCAGATGAATGGAACATGAAATCAAATGAATTAACGAGCATTCTACAAGCATATGATTGTGAGAGAAAGGTAGGCCTACATCTGGTAGAAAGTGGAACTATTTTTCATTACAATATTAATACTTTGTGATAATGTACGTGACATTATTTCAATATGAAATACCTATTCACACTAATATATTATATTTTTCTCTATCAAACAGTTCGTGGTAACGAATTGTAGTAAGGAGCGACTCAGCTCAATAGTAACCGAAACTCTAAAAAACAAAGTTTTGATACCAATTGTTACATCAAAAGAATCGAATTTTAATGTTGATTTTAAATAAATAAGTTTCATGAAGTTTAGTCTTACCCATCAAAATTACGAGCCTGAGAAAATTTTTCTTATTTTAGAAAATAGGGTTGAAACCCCCCCCCCCTAAAAGTCATAGAATACTAACGAAAATCACACCATCAGATTAAGCGTATCAGAGAACCCTATTGTAGGAGTTTCAAGCTTATCAGCATAAATGTGGAATTTTTTAATTTTTTGCCAGAAAATAGATCATGGATGCGTGTTTATTTTCTTTTTTTCTTTTTTTTCTTTCCAGGGGTGATCGTATCGACCCAGTTGTCCTAGAATATCCCAAGAGGGTTCATTCTGACGGAAATTGAAAGTTCTAATGCCATTTTTAAGTGATCAAGAAATCAGAGGGCATCTAGGCCCCTCCCACGCACATTTTCCCCCAAAAGTCACCGGATCGAAATTTTGAGATATCCATTCTGTTAAAAAAAACACAATGAGAAAAAAAAAATTTCAACTTGAAGTTATGAGTAGCATTAAAACTTACAACGAACATAAAATATTACGTAATAGCAAATCATCTTGCAAACGAAGATCAAAATAGGACTTTTAACATTATAAAAAGTATGTAGATATAGTTGTATATCCGGATTGCAGTGGTAGCTTGCATCCTGGTAAGAGACATCACGTCTAATACTAAGAAATACAATAGCCCATATTTCCTAAGAATAGTGTCAGATCAAAATAAGAAGTGCCATATTAGAACCGCCTGGTTAGATGGGTTGCTATTTGCATGTTTGAGAAACTTTTTGAACAATTTTTAATCATGACACAAACACTATTTTTTAATTTGATTTTATAGCTTCTAAAGTTGATATGAGAAATAAAACGTAATGCCATTCCCAAACGATTTCATCTATGCTCTCTGACAACCTGGAAATATTTATGCACTTTTTATTTACTTAAATTGTAAGAACGTGTGATCGTCTTTCGAGGGGACAAATTGAGAACAGAAGTAGTAATAGTAGTAATCCCAAAAGTTTCAACTTAATAACCCCAGTCGTTTTTGGTATATTGGTTAGGTGTCTATTGCCATCCATTTAACACAATGTGTTTTTGATTTATTTTTAGAATAATATTTGGGGACCAATTGCATAATTGTGAGGGTTGATATCCCTGACATCCCTAAAAATATAGTTGCTGCACCATTCTACTATGCTGGACAAAATGGCTGTCTCAAAATTTTTACTGGATGCACTTGGAAAATGATTGGGTTTGAGAGAAGGGCTTCTTTCCTTCAATCTGTTGTTACTCTTAAAGGGGCACCACACATTTGCGCTGTAATTGGAGTACAAGGGGGGAAACTTTTCCCTTGATAAATCTAGTAAGAACATTTAAAAAAAGTAAAAACAAAGTGAAAATTTTTCAATATGTTGTGTTTTCAGTAAAGTGCAAACTGTGTTCTGGTCTTGAGAATGCATGGGGGTTGTCAGCCCTAATCATTTGAATTTTTGCTCGTTTTGAGTCTGAATTGGTTATTTATTGTAAGATTTAAGTAAACAAAATACGTTTAAAATATTTTCACTTTTTAACTTTAACAAATGAAATATTATTAAAACTTTAAGGGATATATATCAGCATATGTATACTAAACTGACAATCCATAGCCATTTTTTCAGTTAGGTGCAAATAAGGGTCTCGCCTTGAGAGAGTATGGGTGTTGTCAAAGATATAATTACTAGACCCCAACATTTTGATTAGATACGTTTTGGGAATTGATGGTTACTGAACCTTTCAACTATGCCGAACCAGATGACTGTGTCAAAAATTTGATTGGATGTCTTTGGTGGGGGGAAGGTGCGAGGAGGAGGACTGTTAGCCCTTCAGTCCCTTCTAACTGTTGAAAATGGCACTAAAACTTTTAATTTCAAATAGGTTGAATCTTTTCCAAAGTTTTTGCAACCGCTACTTCTCTATGAAATGTCTTTCACTTGGCCATCAATATTGCGCTACGTATGATAAAACCCGCGCACAAGCAATGGACAAGACAAATTATCTATGACCTTCCCTCAGGGTTTCTTGGCGCAATGCCATTACAGGAGGCATGTTTATCGAACTTCTTGACTGTTTCAAACAATGTGGCTATCTCACAATTTTTGGAAAATGTCTTTAGAGATTCTGCAGCGGGGGAATAATAAAAGAACGGAGGAGGAGCCTGGCTGCTTTTTAACCACTTTTAACTTTTTGAAATGAGAATTGAATTTTCACTGTCTAATTGCATTAATACCCTCCAAGGTCTCTGCAACTATCCCTTCGATACAAAGTGTCTCAGGAGAAAATATTATACGTTTAAGAGAAAAAAGTTTACAATGGTTGCAGCGTAAGCTGCAACCTACTAAAGGATGAACCTCAGTATATAGTAACCAAAATTAAAAAAAAATACGTTTTAAGAAAGTCTAGTTAGTGAGAAAAATTGATGTTTTTAGCTGATTCATCAATGGTAATATCCTGGTTAACCTTTCTACTATGTGTTATTTTTAAAAGAAACTTGTGGAAATTTCGATAAATGGCCGGAAATCATTAAACAAACTGCGTTGGATTGACACAAAACTACACCGTTAAGGTCCTCAGGGTAGAAAACCCTATTAAGGAAACAGTCCTTTAGCTTGAAAAATAAGGAAAATTGTTTTTTTGCACAGGCAGTAAAATAAGAGCTGTATTACTTGGAAAAAGGATTTACTTGGAAGGAGATTTATACATCTGTAATTAGATAAACAAAATATTTAAAAGAAATGTGGTTTCATACCACAATATTTATGGTTTCAAATATTTAAAAGAAATGTGATTTCAAGAGTCCATAGAATCGAATTGTTATAAAATCCTAACCATCATATAGAATCCTAGCCATCAGAAACATCTATAAATAATGATGATAGAAGGTAATAAGCTTACCTAAGCTATGGATGTCAGGTGACTGATTTTTCTTCTAACGATAATTTTGACAGGACCTGTGCCTGTCATCATCAGGTCATCATTCAAAGAAATTTGAATTAACCTGATGATGACAGGCACAGGTCCTGTCAAAATTATCGTTAGAAGAAAAATCAGTCACCTGACATCCATAGCTTAGGTAAGCTTATTACCTTCTATCATCATTATGTATGAAAGTCAGGTTGGCCTCAGAGAATATATCAGAAACATCAGAATTTTTTTTTAACTGTATTAGTTTTAGGGGCAAATTAACGTAGTCTTAGCTCAAACACGCTGCAATTCAAAAATTGTCCAGAGCATCTAGCTTTGAGCTTAGTCAGTGATTGACTGAAGACTGGAAATCTGTAACTAAAATCAGTCTAAAATCTGCAAGACCTGGTAAGCTGCAAGACCGACACATAGCTGCCAGTAGCCAACACATAGCCACTATCCCTAACTATCCCTAACAATCCACTAATAATAATAACTATAATAATAACAATAATATATAACAATAATATAACAATAATAATAACAATAATAATAATAATATTACAAAAAAATAATAATAATAATATGACAATAATAATAATAACAATATATAACAATAATAATAATAACTATAATAGTAAATCCACTAATAATAACTATCCACTATTCCTAACAAAAAAAAAAAAAAAAAAATCTGCTCTGTATCTTCACTCTGGTTTGTTGGCTTACAAAAAATACTTTTTAATGTTTAAGTTAGAATAACTTGTGATATTGCGCAGATGATGCAGAATTGGCCCTGTAGTCATAAGCAATTCGATTTTATCAACAAGTGATTGAAATGTGGCTTAAGTATTTGTTTAGAGACAAACTTTCTTTTATATAGGGACAATTTTGGACAGCCTGAGGCAAAAATAACGTGTAGAAACAGAGAACATTAAAGTTCTGAAAAAAATGAAAAATTGCAAAAAAAAAAAACAACACAAAAAAGACCTATATGAGAGTATAGAAATAGAGTAAAAACTCAATTAGTTTTACAGTAAGCAAATACAATAACGTCAGAATCTTTTCATAAACACATATATCTGAGAAAACAAATCACTAAAAAGGAAGAAAAATTATATTGAAAAAAAGAACACAACATTTATATGCAAAAATCAAAATATACAAAACAAAGATTAATTTCACACTAGATAGTAAATTTAGTATATTTATTTAAAAGTATATATTCAAAAAAACCGACTTGTTAATGAAACAAAACATCTTGCCACCACTGATTCACACATTTCCAACACAGTACGAGCTGTCTCTGATTTTCTTAGCAGAGTCCGTGCAATGAGAACTGCCAAAGCTACTCTGAAGGTAAATTGGGCTAGCAACAACCTAAAAACCAAATAATCCTTATTAAGTTAGATATTGTTTGGAAGCCGTATCACCAGTCATATATTCTGAATGAAAATGAAGTTCTTTGCCAACAATTAAAGTGAAAAGTTTCAACTAAAATGACAAAAAAAACAATAAATAAATAAATAAATCCCAAAACGAACATAAATTACATATTAATCTAACCAGCTATAATAACTGAATAACTTAATAATCTAAACTGTTCCTGAGATAGTGCTTGCAAACCCTCCCGCTCTTCAGAATATTGGTGTCTTCTTTTTTAGACTTGTCTCAACCCAACAGCTGCCATTTTTTCTTCTTAGAATACTAAACCTCTGAGTATAAATCAATGGCAGGACTGAAATTAAGTCTATTCGAAGGAAAAATTCAAAAAAAAAACAAAAAAACTAGCCAGTGGAAAAAAAATATATAGTTTTACTTCATTTAGGACCGATAGCTATTGTCTCAATAAGTTTTTAGCGTAAAATGTTATTTCGAAAACAAATTTATGCGGCTGTGGAAAAATAGCCTAAAACCTTTAAAATCTCAGTAATGCTTAGAGTGTTAAGTTGAATCTTGTAGGGTAGTGTTGAGGTGGATTTTGAACTAATTAAAGGCACCATGTGTATATTACTACTACCAATACTAATGCCACTACTAAGGATAATAGCGTTAAGGTTAAAGTTTCGGGAAGTTTTTAGAGGGAAGTTTAAACTAAATTAAAACACAACATATGTTTACAGGTTGTTGGATTAGAGCATTAAGTCGAAACTTCCAGGACATGCTTAGGGGAATTTTAATCTCACTGTTTCCACTATTGCTACTGCTAAGACGACTACGTCTAGTGAAGCTAGGGGTATTAGAGTGAAAGCTTTAGGGAATATTTTGAGGATTTTAAACTAAAATAAAACTACTATGACCTATACTATTGAGGCTAAGATTGTCAATAAGATAGTTTCAAGGCATGTTGAGGTGAGTTTTGAACTGGCCAAACTTAAAGCTCATTAGTTCAAAATTTTACTGTAATTTTAATGTTTATTTTCAATATTAAGTACAGAAGAAAATATTTGTAGTATCATTCGTTTTCAGTACAGCTCCAACGACGCAAGAGGTTTTAGAATTTTACAGAGAAAGAAGGAGGCAATACCCGAACTCCTGTTTGTATTGATTTTGTTTGTTTCAAGCTTAATTTGCATAATGAATTTAAGTTTCAATACTTTTAAGATTTATTTATTCATTTATATTAGTATCTATTGTATGTTTGTTTGTATTGATTGTCTATTTAATTTCTATTCGTTTTGAGTTTCAATTAAGCTTCAATGGCAAAATATTTTTTTTTCGTTTTAAGCTTGATTTACATATTCAATTTAAGCGTTATTCGATTTAAGATTTATTTATTCATTTATATTATTACTCGTTGTATGTTTTTTTTATACGATTTCTGATTTTATTTCTGTTCGTTTTGGGTTTCATTTATTCTTTAATAGTAATTTTTTGTCGTTCAGAGTTTTAATTTTAAAAGATATTTGTATTTGCTGGTTTTAAGTTCAAAACAGCCTTTACTTTTCTTTGAAAACTTCTTTTTTAGAAAGTTTTTTTTTAATTCATTGTGTTGCGAGAGCAACACTTTGGTTTTGTCCCGTTTTTTTTTTTTTTTCCTATGCCGCCGATCTTGACTCATTGGTGGAAACTGGTGAGGGTCTAACCTGTGCGGTTTCTACGGAAAGTGTGGACCTCAGGCTGGATTGATGAATATGACATTACATTTTGGAAAGCTCCGCAGAACACTTGCCTGGGGCCAAAAAGGACAGTTTTTGCTTGTCAACGAGCCAGAGCCTATGGTGTGCAAAGTGAAGTACAGTTATATAGCCTATGTCAGAGAGGAGTATCTGAAGTTGTGCAGCCAAGCTTTCGTTTCATCAAACCATGTTTCTGCTTTCGAGTGGAAAGCTCCGTTCTAACAGGCAAGCAGGCAGGCACCACCTTCAAATTGAAGATGGACTAAAATCTATAAGTGTTAAATATATGCGGCATTTACCCGGCCCCGCAGCCATTATATCTTCTTTGAGTGATAAATAGAAAAATTTACAGAAGCAAAAAGCGGCAGTTCCCCACGGGTCCGAAAGTGCTGCCGTGATTTCGGCTGGGTTTATCACTTGTTTTTTTCGGACTTGATATTGAGGTAGAGAAATGTTATCAGATGTACCTCTTAAACTTTAAAAATTCTGTCATTGCTAAAGAAATTGGAGCTTATCGTTTGCTCATTTCTAAGTGGCGACGTTAAAAAGTTGGCCTAAGGCAAAAAAAAAATCAACTTTTGAACTAAGACAGATAGATTTTTTTTCCGACGGCAATCGATAGCTCTTGATGAGCTGATCAAAGTATATGTCATCCATTTTTTGGTACAAAAATTCCTTCATGAGATAAACTAGTTTGAAAGTTTCAAGGGGTTGACAACTTCAATAGTAGGGTACACACTGAAACCAAAAATAGGCCGATACCAATTGTGAGAAAAGTAGAGGACTTATAAGCAACAGTCGGCTGTTAGGCCATAATCATCTTCGGTAATAAGGGGTTTACAACTTTGGCTAGTTGGTGTACCTATTATTTGTCTCGAGTGTATTTGATTTCGAGTGTAACTGGAGTGTTCCAGTGGTAAGACATGTAGGTGACTTGTAAGTAATAATCTTCTATTAGGCCAAAATCATCTTTAGTGAAGAGGGGTTTGTAACTTTTGCTAGTTGGTGTAGTCTACCCATACTCACTGTAACGTAGACTTAAGTGTTTAAGCAACGGGTGCAAACGATAAGGTAAAACAACAAGGCACTTTCGTAATAATTAATAGAGTGTCACGTATGGTATTTTGATCCTGAAAAGTTATGAATAGCTTTATAATTTCAACTAGATCATATAAGATACTGTTTTAAGTTTTCATCCGTCACGATGTCTACGATTGATAAGGATAACGTTCAACTGGCTGCAAAGTCAATTTAGTCCCTTCTTTCGGTATTATCGATAGCTTGTGATGAGCTGATAAAAATATGTCATAGTAGTTTCTTCATAATTAGCAGTGTCATTTATGGTATTTTGATCCTGAAAAGTTACAGATAGCTTTATATTACCAACCTGTGATATTATACCACCAACATAATACCAATTGTATAGTATTATATAATACCAATTATATAACGTACTGTTCTAAGCTTTCATCCGACACGATGTCTACGATTGAAAAGGATAAAGTTCAATTGGCTGCAAAGTCAATTTAGTCCTTTTTTCGATATTCTTTTGTTATTTATTTTTTTTTTTTAACGGTGAGGAATAGCCTTTGATCATGTGATTACTGATCACGTTCTTCTTTGAACATAACGTTTTAAAAGCTTCGATAGGCTGACAACATAAGCGTTTAACCGATAACAAAGAAACAAAACCAAAGTGTTGCTTTCGCAATAATTTATTTGGCGAAGCCGGACAAAGGCTGCCGCTTCCCGTTGCTCAAGCAACTTTGTTCGTTTTGATTGCAAAAAGTTTCAAGTTCTTAAGAATTCATTATTTCAAAATTAAACTTCTTTTCAACATCAAATGTTCATCAAAGTATCAAAACTAGTATCAAACTAGCAATATGAAAGTAAAAAAAAACATACAAAGTAAATAAAGTATCACAGGAAACAAAGTATTAAAACAACAATAAGCAACTTACGTAACTTACAGCCCTTGTACCGTTAATCAAAGTGGCCAGGTAAATCACTAGATTCAAGTTTTTAAGTAAACAAAGTGTCAAATTATTAATAAGCAAATTCTGTAACTCAGAGCCATTTCCCTGTGGCTAGGGAAGCATAGCTGTTTGGCCTTTGAGCTTTTTTGAGGAAAATGGCAATCTCAAAATTTTGACTTGATGCCATTTGCAAAAGTGGGGCGAAAGCTAGTTGCCCACCGATCACTTTTAACTCTCAAAAAGGACTAGAAGTTGCAGTTTCAATTGACCACTTTTATTAGTTTCAATCCTTGCCCCACGGGCTATGAGGAATTTCTCAACCCCTAAGTTAAAGTAATTTGGATTTGGACTATTTTGAATTTCAAAGTTTGGATAAGATGCATTTGGTGGGGAATGGCACAAAGGAGAAGGGGAAGCTTGTCACTTTTTGTTCACTTTCGATTCTTAAAAGGGGGATAATAAATTTCAATATCCGATCGCTTTCCATGGAAGCTTTATATGTTAACGATAGGCTGTTAGTGTAACTTAAAGCCCTTTCCCCCAGGGCTGGGAAGATTCAAATGCGGAACCGTAGCTGTTTGACTTTTGGACGATTTGAGGAGAATGGCTAACTAATAATTTTGATCCGAAGCAGGAGTTTTTAGAAAAAGACCCAATAAAACATCGAAGGCTTATGGTCATAATGATCTTTAGTTTTCTATTGGATAAAACCTAGTAACAGAAAAAAAATAATGAAAAAACCGAAATAACTTTACATAAGAGATAACATTCACAAGCGGTATCTAGAGCTATCCTCCCATTTGCGCTGCAAACGGTAGGATATTAGGAGGTCGAGTTTAATGCTAAGAGGTGGGCGGGGCTCTTTGTGCACAAACTTCACTAATCTTAGTATTTTTTCACTAATCTTTCACCTATTTTCACTAATCTTAGTGCACAACTAAAAAAAAATAATAATAATACAACAACGAAACCTTATTGCCTTTATGACCTTCAGTTTTCTATTGTCTAAAACTTAGTAGCAAAGATAAATTAATTAAAAAAATTAAATAACTTTAATCAAGAGATAACCATTCCCAAGCAGTATTTAGAGCTATTTTTCCATTTGCACTGCAAATGGAAGGATATAAAGGGATTGGGTTTAAAAATAGGGGGTCAGCAAGGCTGGCTGTACACAACCTTTCCATGGTGGCACAGTATTCAGTAATCTTAGTATACAACTGAAAAAAAAAAAACAACAATAAAACATCAAAACCTTATTGCCTGTATGAGTTTTAGTTTTTTTTATTGTCTGAAGCTTAGTGACAGAAAAAATTTAATTACAAAAAACTTAAATAACTTCACATAAGAGATAAAAACTCACAAACAATAGGCTATACAGAGCTATCGTCTTATTTATACTGCAAATGTGAGGATATTAGGGGGTAGGAATTAATGCTAGGGGGTGTGTCATTTGATTCCAAGGCTTATGCAACCATCTCTTTCATATGCCCCCACAGCGTAAGTTACAGCCCTTTTCCAGACTCTTGGGGGGGGGGGTATGTTGACGCCGACGTTTTAGTTATCGGATCGTTGGACTACTTCAAACAAACTGGAAATCTAAAAATTTTGATCGGATGCATTTAGAAAAAAGGTTGTTTGGCTGGGGTGGGGTAAATGCTCTCCGTTCCTTTTTGACTCATAAAAAGGTAACTAGAACTTTCAATTTCAAATCAAATGAACCCCTTCTGAAGTTTATACGACCTCTTCTTACATAAAACCAGATGTGTCCCGGGCATAACTTAAAACACATGCCTCTGGGCTCTGGGGTTTGTTTCAACCTTCAAACTTATATTATTTGATGTTTGAACTATTTTCAACAAAATTAACATCTCAAAATTTTTGTCGGACAGTTTGGGGAAAAATAGTGGAGGGGTTGGGGTGGGCTAATTGCCTTTCTATCTCTTCTGACTCTTTTAAAGTGAACTAGAACTTTCAAGTTCCAATTAAATAAGCCTTCTCTGAAGTTTATACGAGCATCCCTTCCATGAGAACAATATATGCCCCCAGCGCATAACTTACAACGCCTGCCCCCAGGTCCTGGGGGGTTGTGTTGACACCAAAGTTTTGTTAGGTAACCTTTTAACTGTTTTTAACAAAATAACTCTCTCAAAATATTTATGTGATGCATTTGGGAAAATGCGCCCTATCTCAAGCTTATACAAACATCCCTTCCATAAAACCCCTATATATCTCCAGGGTATAACTTACAACGCCTGCGCCCAGGCCTCGAGGAGTTCTGTCGCACATTAAATTTCATTATCGAATACTTAAATCATTTTTAACGAAATGGCTATCCCAAATTTTATCTGATGCATTTGGAGAAAATGAGCGGGGGCGGGGGAGGCAGCTGCTCTCTGATCACTTCTGATTCTTAAAAAGTGAACTTGAGCCTACAATTTCTAATCAAATGAGCCCTCTCTGAAGTTTAAACCAGCATCACTTCCATAAGAATCTTATATGTCCCCAGGGCATAACTTACAACAACTACCCCCGGGCTCTGGGGAGTTGTCTAGACCCCGGAGTATTTATCTTTGATTTTTGAAATATTATAATAAAATGGCTACCTAAAATTTTTTATTTGGTATATTTAGGGAAAAAGATCACTTTCGACTCTTAAAAAGGGCACTAGAACTCAGGATTTCCGATTGACAGTGCCCCCTTTGAAGTTTATACGACGAACCCTAATATGTGAAGTGCCTCTGAGGAAAAATAAGTAATAAATAAATAAAAAAACATTGGAGCCGTATGGTCTTTAATATAGGCAAAGCTATGGCTCTGCCTGTGATAAAAAAAAATATTGTTACATAATTCTTTTTCAGTAAAGCGCAAATAAAAAATCAGGGCTTAGACTTTTACAGTTGGGGAAGAGGGAAGGTGATAGTAGCGAAGAAACTCCTATTTTTAGTAATTTTTATTCGTTTTAAGTTTGATTTGAAAATTCAGTGAAATTTTTGCTCGATTCAAGATTCGTTATTGATCTATTTTTTAAGCAGTTATCTTAACGTTTGCTATGATAGCTGATTTTAACTTTTGTCCGTTTTGGGTTCCATTTATTCCTTAATAGTAATTTCTTGTCGTTATGAATTTGAACTATTATAAGAATTTATATCTTATGGCCATGGATTTAATATGCTCTTTACTTTTCTTTGAAAGGCTTAATTTTATGAAAAGTCTTTTGATTAACTAAATCAAATATTGTTTCGAGTTTAGACATTAAATGGAAAGTAAAGAGCAATTTAAAACTTGAAATAATTTTTTTTTATCTTAAAATATATTATAAAGAGATCATTTCTAATTGTACAACGAGATTGTTCAATACACAGGATTGCAGATTTTTTACGATAGAATCTCCAAATTTTGATTAAAATGAACCAAACAATGATAAATCCTATAAAAAATTAATGTAACTGATGCGTCCAGTTTGAATACACTTACCGAGATGAAACTTCATTAGATTATTAAAAGAGTGATTGTTGAAATAGATCCGTTGATTTTTTTCAAGTTTAGACATTCATTGAAAAGTAAAGAGCAATATAAACTTAAAATCTTTATTTTAAAACTTCGAAAGATGTTATAAACTATATATTATTGATGATGCAATAAAAAAAAAATTCAATTTACAGGCTAGAAGATTCTGACAAAAACTTCCAAATTTAAATTACCATGAACTATAACGTGATGTATCCATCAGAAGATTTTGTAATTACTTTCTCTAGTTTATCTTTACTTACCGAGAGGTAACTTCCTGTTATTGTTTAGAGGGTGGACATTGAATTAAATTCATAGATCTCATCAAGCTTAGACATTTACTGGAAAGTACAAAGTAATTTGAAGACTTAAAGCACGGAGTTTAATATCTCGAATGATGTCATAAACTGAAAATTTGTAAAGATACAACAAGATCGTTCAATATAATAGAAATAGATTCTGACAGAACAACCTCCAAATTTGAATTATCATCAACTAAAAAATTATATAGCTATTAAGAAATTTACGTAATTAACTTCTCACATTCGAATGAATTTATCGCGAGAAACCTTTTTGAGATTGTTAAAGGAAGGTGGGGCTAATCTTAAAAAAAATCGATGGAATTTATCAAGTTTAGAAAATCAGTGATTAATTAAGAGTAATATCATAACTTAAAATGTGCATTTAAGCTACATAAAGAAAACAGGACTAAGGAATTTGTTGAAAATCAATAAAAAATACTCTCAATTCTGGTATTATGTATGCGTTTTCAATGAAAATTTAAAACCCAAAGATGTATCTCATCTTGTTTATAATAATTATTAAAAAATATTAATATAATTGTTGATCAGCATTGGACCCCATATGGATGTTACAATTTTTTCATTAAATAGAGCTTATAATGCTTGAAATGTGAATGTAAAAATTTTGTGTACTATTTACGAAAAAGTCAAAAAATTGATTTACCCAGAGAAACTTTTAAGGGCATTGTCATATCAATTATGAACCAAAAGGTTCTAACACTATCAAATAAGTTAAAAGAATCACACTAACCAGACCATTTATTGCTATAATTTGGTTAATTGTGACCTAACAGGTTTAAAACAAAATTGTAATTGACTAATCAGTAATCTTGTTATCTCAAGGTTCAAGTCAAACTAGTTAAATAAGTATCTTAGCCAATATGTATCTTAGCCAATACTAAAATACATGAAATGACAGAAAAGGAATCTTCGTTTGTAAAAAAAATCAAAATAGTAATTCCAGGGGAACTAAGGCTCCTGGGGCAAGTTCACTCGTACAAAAGCCGGTTGTTATTGATTGAGCAACCAATCATACAAAGATTGGCTTGGCCCTGCCCCACATTATTTCAGCTTCTTGGTTAATTGGGAAAATATTCCCCTCATTAACCAAGTTCACTGTTAAATCATCATGTTATTAAATCATCATTAAACCTAATTTAAATACAGATTAGCCATTTGGGAGGGGGAATCCGCTTAATGGTAAGAGTGCCTTCTAACTGAATTAGATCCTGTTTAAGTTAACTTACTGTTTCTTTTAGGGAAATTTTCTAGTAAACCAGGGAAATCTTGTAAGAAAAGGGAACAGAAAAATATCCTGAAGTTTGACAAGAAAAAGTTAGCATGAGGTTCATGAATTACCGTCTCATGCGGTTTTTGGCAGCGAGCAGGGTGTGTAGTCCATCTTTAAGAGCGAATTTCCGCATCCCCAAATAATAAGTAAGAAAATATTCGTCCCAAACAATGGTTTGTGAATCGAAATTGAAGATGGCTCTGTCAATGGAATTCATTCGCTGTATTAAGGCACAGGTATTGTCACTTCTTGTGCGCCATTCGTGAGTTGTGTAGAACTGAACGCAATCCACCAATTTCATAGCTTTTCTATGCAAACGCACCATGCTAGAAGGGAAAGTCAGGATAAAATTTCGAAAGTAAATAGAAAAGCTGGGACATGTTTTGCTTAGGAGTAAATTAGAAGCAGTTTCTCTTTCCTAACCATCGAAGTGAGTCGCAAATTTCAAAATTCCATTTCTTAGAGTTTTGATTACTATTTAGCGAAAACTCTAATACTAGTTACTATTGAGCTCCTTACTACAGTTCGTTACCAAAAACTGTTTTATTCTGCAGGCAAAATTTTTCGAATTATTTTGTGAATTCTAAAAGCAAAAACCTTCTTTATATGAGAGTTATTTATTCGGAACTCTAAAATTTTATGATTTGGTTTTCTCAAGTAAAGTCTTTTCTAATCTCTTAAGAAATATACAGTACTTAATTGCTTAAACCAGCTCTTTAGTTTGTATTTCTGGAATAACCAAACCTTCGTGCAAATTTTCTATTTAAAGCCATATTTTTTAAATTAGCACTCCTAAAGGCTGGTTTTTCTATACCCTTGCCCCTATAAGCCCGGGTTTCAACTTTGGGTTCCGTATCGGGCTGATTCTTACGCGCGAGATAATTATTGCCATAATTCACATTCGTGAATCGGAGTGAATTTCTCAGTATGACGTTTCTTCCGGATAAAGGGCGACAGTTTATACCACCTACAGGTCCATTGTCCCACTCCACAAGACACAGGCCATATGGTTTATAATTTAAGAAAGTTCAGAGCTCAAGTAATTCGGATTAATGTGGTTTCCCCTGTATTCACCACCTTAAGATATATTTACAGCTTAAGAAAGGCTTTTAGAACATGGGATTGGAAAATACTTCGAGTTCACAGGCCATCATTAGTTCTTTCTACGTACTACCATGCATTTATAAGGTAAAATAATATCTTGCCTCTCCTACCATTGGGTGAAAGGTCTTCCTTAATCTTCTAATATTTTTAGTTAAAAATATTTTCTCTCCTTTTGACAATTTTATCACAAGAATGACTCTAATTTTTCAAGTATACACGACAGTATTTTAAAAGTATGGTGTCCTGCTTAGTAGAAACACTTCAGGGTATTTGCAAACTGAGGAGTTGCCCACAGCGCCATGCAAGTAGAGATACAGAAATTCCCGGGAAATTTCCTCAGAGGCTACCCTACATTGTTGCCTGAGGTACAGATCGATAAGGCTCCAATTTTTATAAGGCTTTAGTTAGTATCTTAACAAACATTAAATATTAAGAAAAAATAATAAAGAAATATATGAAATAAATTCAAATATTAGCTCAGTCGATATGCAACAATGATTTTGATTGATGCAACTTTTTTTAGTTAATATACTAAAACAACATTAAAAATTAATAAAAGAACTGTGATATAAATTTAAATGTTAGGCCAGTCAAAATAAAAGAATGGTTTTGATTGAAGCAACTTTTCTTTAGTTAATATCTTAAAAAAGACGTTAAAGATTAAAAAATGAAATAAATGTAAATGTCAGACGAATCGGAACAAAAAAGTAATGTTGATAGGATAAACTTTCTTTAGTGTATATAAAATCAGTGTTACACATAAATTAGAAAAGTAGAAAATAAATTAAAATGTAAAGCCAGTAGAAATAATACAAGGATTTTGATGGAAATAATTTTTTTTAGTTAATACCTTAAAATAAGGTTAAACTTTAGGAAAAAACAATAGCATACCTTCAATGTACGAACGTACGTTTAATTCAATGTACGAATTTTTTTGTTTCAGACGAGTTGAAACAAAAAATTAATTTTGATATATAAATTTTCTTTAGTATATATAAAACAGTTATACATAAATTAGAAAAATGGAAAATAAATTAAAATATAAAGCCAGTAGAAATAATTCAAGGATTTTGATAGAAATAATTTTTCTATAGTTAATACGTTGCAACAAGGTTAAAATTTAAGAAAAAACGATGACATACTTTCAATGTACGAACATACCTTCAATGAAAACCTTACATGCCCCGGGGGATAGCTTACAACACTCGCAGCCGGGTGTTGGGAATGTTGTGTTAACCCCAAAGTTTTTGTTGTATGAAATTTGGTCTATTTTGAATAAAATGAATGTCTTAACATTCAATCGGATGCATTTGGGAAAAAACAGGCATGGGGGCGGGCTAGTTGCCCTTCAATCACTTTTGACTCTGATGAAGAGATCTATACCTTTGAATTTCTAAACATTTTAGCCCCCTCTGAAGTTCATGAGAACACCTCTTCCATGAAATGCTTATATGCCCACGGATCACAAGTTACAACCCTTGCCCTCGGGCTCAAGAAGTTGTATTGATCCTGAATTTTTTTTTATCTGATCTTTAAAATATTTTGAACAAAATGACTATCTAAATTTCTTTATCAGATTCATTAGAGAAAGAAGGCTTAGAGGGGATGGGACTCATTGTCCACTGATCTGTTTTGAGTGTTAAAAAGTACTATTGAAACTTCTGATTTTCAATTATTTGAGCTACCCCCTTAGCATAACTTACTAATCTTCACTCTGGAGTCTCGAGGGTTAAGTTGACTCCAAAGTTCTGGTATCTAATCTATGAATTATTTTGAGCAAAATTGCTATCTCAAAATTTTGATCGAATTTATTTGGGGTAAAGAGAGCATGGGTGGGGTTAGATGACCTCCGATCACTTTTTACTCTTAAATATAGAAATACAACTTCATATTTACAACCAAATGAGCCTCCTCCAATGTTTATACGATATTCTCTCCCATAAGCCCTTATGCTCCCCCTGGGAATAACTACCCTTGACCACGGGCTTTGAGGGGCTGTGCTAACCACATAGATATTGTTATATGATGGATGAACTATTTTGAACAAAATAGGTATCTCAAAATTTTGACCAAAGTCATTTAGGGAAAAACAGCGAGGGGAAGTCTAGTTATCTTCTGATTACTTTTGACTTTTAAAAGAGAACCGGAACTTCAATTTACAATCAAATGAGCCTTCTCCAAATTTTATAAGACCACCCTTCCATAAAAAAACTTTTTCGCACCGGGAAACAAATTATAACACTTGCCCCCAGGCTCTGGGGGGTTATGTCCACTCCATAGTTTTGTTGTATGATCTTTGGTCTATTTTAATCAAAATGACTATATCAAAAGTTGTACCAGACGTCCTTATAAAAAAAGACCGGGGGGCTAGTTGCCCTCTGACCACTTTACACTATTAAAATATAAATTTCCATTTCTAGTAATTTAAGCCCACTTTGATGTTGACACTAACACCTCTTCGATAAAATCTTTATATGCCCCCGGGTTATAAGCTACAACTCTTGTTCCAGGCTCTGGGGGGTTGTTTCGTACCCTATATTTTGTTATCTGATACATGGACAAAAATAGGCAACAAAACAGGCATCGCAAAATTTTGATCGTTTTAATTTGGGGAAAACATGACGTCGGGAAGAGTTAGATTCTCTCTGATCCCCTTTGAATTAAAAAAAAACTAGAACTTTCAATTTCCAATCAATTGAGTCCTCTCTAAAGCTTTTTCGACAACTCCTTCGGAAAAAACCTTTTCTACCCCCAAGGCACGACTTACAACACTTGCCTCCGAGCTCTAAAAGGTTTTGTTAACCCCAAAGTTTTTCTTATCTGGTCTTTGAACTGTTTTGAAGAAAATGGCTATCTCATAGTCTTGACCAGGTGTATTTGCGGAACAACAGCCTTTTGGGGGCACTTGCCCTCCAATAATTAAATGAATGTATTTTATAATTCACCAATAACACAAAGGCATGGCGATGGAGTATCAAAACAAAGAAAAAAAGAAAAAGAAAGACACATTCAAAAATAGGAACAAATATATACAAAATAAAACACGAATAAACTAGACTTTTCAAAAAAGTAAACCTACTTTTTAAATCTGAGATGGCAGTGTAGCATTATTATACACCATCGGTGACGTAATTGCGCCCCGTTTAATACCTACATACACAGGGATATCAACCGGGACGATTGACCCCTAAATTTTCAGGCGCACCTTTAGGTGCGCCTGAAAATCAATAACAACCCCAATAACAACCCCACGCCTAATCAGCTCCAACATCCCCTGTGAATGAATTAATGAACCACGTGCATTAGTAATATCATACGCGCTAACAATCAAAATTCCTCTTTTTCCCAACAGAATCTACCAATACCGAAGAAAGAGATCTCAATACCTGCTGGAAGTACCCAAGCCCCCGCTGAAAACCGAACTGGAAGTTTGGAATTGTTGACTCTTAAAAAGAACACTAGAATTTCTAATTTCCAACAAAATGAGATTACTTACAACACTTGCCCCTGGACCTCAAAGCTTTTCTCTGAAACAAAAGCATAGGAGGGGGGACTAGATGCCCACCAATCGCTTTTGACTCTTAAAAAATTCACTAGAACTTTCTGTTTCAAATCGAATGACCCCCTTCCAAAGTTTATATGAAGTGGCTTTTGAAGTATATGAAGTATTTCAAAGTATATGTAGTTTGTATGAAGTGGACCCTTCTATATGAAGTTGCTCTGGTAAAAAAAAAATATATATAAATAATAAACATAGAAACCTTATGGCCTTGATTATAGGCAATGCTATAGCTTTATCTCTGATGTTACATTTACTTTAATTTAACTTTTACTTATTTTTTCCTTTTTGATATAAGCTCCAGGACGTGGTGATAAAACATTCAAATTTTTTATTATTTAAAGTTTGTTGTTGTTGATTTTTTATTGTTCCAACGTTTAATTTAAATTATAACCCCTTTTCTCTCTTAGATTTAGAAGCCTATTGTAAGATTCATCCACTTATGGTAAACTTTAAAAGGAATTTAGTGAGATTGTTGGTTACTACTGGTTAAAAAATAAAGTTAACTAGGAAAATCAAAAGAAAAAATGGACAGCCACAGGTTTGTTACACAAGGGAAACAGAAGTTAATGCAAAAAGTATAAATAAAAAAAGGTAACAAAAAAAGATAATGAGAGGAAAAATAAAATGGAGATCATGAATTAGCTCATTAGATGTATTTAACAGCTAACGTTGTAACAAAGCACATATCAATCGAAATAAGTAAGCAAAACTTACAATGGTTTCTTGCCACAAATACGAAAAGCACCGTCTAACAAATACGCAGGACCAATCTGACGTAAGAACTGATCTACACGATGATGGAAGATATTATTCTTGAAGCTTATTCTAGGAAGCCACACAGCTTTACTAAGAGGATATTCATACATCAAAGGATACATAGCATTTCTTAACATGTCCCAGGTAACTGGATTTAGACCAGTAGATGCTAAGAATACGGTAGGAATGGTGTGTTGTCTCCTGCAAATGAAATAAGCATATAATAAGGAAAATATGCAACTGGGAAAATATTTAACAGCTCGTTAGGTAGCATTTTCTTTAAACTCAAAATAGATCTAGTCAGAAAATAGTTTGAAATTGTTAAGAAGATGTTCTGTTAAATGGAATTAGCACGCTCATTGATTGATTTCCCTATATATTTTCAAGCTTCTCTGCTAGGTGTTAATAGTCTTGACATGACTCATTCTGTTATCTATTGTTTTCATAGAGCAGTATCAATGATATAGGCTTTAATCTACTAATGCTAAGAATACAGTGGGTTGAATGATGATGGGTTGCCATCTATGTCTAGTAAAATTATTAAGATAATCTCACAACATACTTCAAAAAGGAGAAACTAAGAAGGCAATTGTAACAAAAGAAAATAAAGTATCAAAGTCAACAATGAACAATAAAACGGAAATTAATACGAACGTTAAAGTAGAGGGTCTTTGGTCACGTTCTGACAGAAGTTTTAGTCCTAAGCCTGCAACTAAGGGCGTTCGTTGCACTAGTGTTATTAGTGTCTGTTTTATCTTTTGTCTCACTGGTGCTAACGGATGTTTTCTTGTTTCTATGGGAAATGTGGCACTATTTCTCAATTTCTTTTGGAAACACATTTATTTTCAGAACCATGATTTAATATTTTTAAGGCATTTTAGGGCAAATCTATTGAAGAATGGAAGATTCTTCGTGGCATTTTCTCCGAGTAACATGTATACGTTGAATCCTTAGTCTTGCCTTTCCACAGCTAATAAATTACATTGAAAATATAAACAGAATATTATATTGTCCAATGGTGTGCACCCCATTTGTGTAGGAAACTCAGATATGAGTTCCAAACTGCCAAAGTGTCTGTATACCCGTGACTAAATATAAAACTCTTGAGAAAGATAAAAATAAAAGCCAAAACCAAAAAGAAAGTGAAAGGTAAAATAATAAAATTTCCCTAGACCTCTGCTGTACTTACTTTAGGTTTAAATTGTACGAATTGTATCACCTGAGAGTTCAAAACACAAGACATCATTGTGGAGAAGATCTCCACATATTGTGGATTGTCGAAGATTGTTGAAGAAGGTCTGCAAAATACAATGCTAAAACTTTTTCCGAGCACTAGGTCGGAAATTTTAAAAACTTGGGTCCAGCCGACTCCACTTTCCAGTTAGGTTAACTTTTTTTCACCCTGCGAGTTAAGGGTTAAGATAATGTAAGCTTTGGTTTGCGGATATTATGGCCATCAAAAGGCCTCTTCGTGAACCTTTCTAATCTTTTTTGACTCATTTTGATCACTAGGATAGGCAGCTTGTACCTTCAGCCTTTTACCTAAATGTGGCCTATGGCAGACATCGCCACCTATTCCCTGGTTTAGCTTATCTCTTGAGTCTTAGAACAGGTTTTGTATCCACTCATCTACTTTTATTCTCTTGCTATGATTAATAACTTTGGCCTTCGACTCTCAACAAGCGAATAGAGATATCAGTTGAATTCGTTCCTTACATAGATATAAAATTTAAATCTATAAATTGAGACGTTCTTAATCAAAGTTCATATGTTCAAGAAAGTAAGCAAAACTGAATTTCAGTAGAATACATCTGGGACTGCATATTTTTGATGCACTTTTGATGCAATTTCTTTATGTTTTTCTTTGACAAGCCTTATTTGGGTTTGTTTTTTATTCTTTGGGTAATTTTCTAATAATTCAGAAATGGTTTATAATGTCTTTGGATTCTACCATATTTGTGTAACTTACCATATTGGTAAATGACCCGAACTTTACCACATTGTGGTCATGATTCAGAAATGGTTTATAATGTCTTTGGGTTCTAGCACATTTGTGTAACTTACCATATTGGTAAGTTACACAAACTCCCGAAGAAAATTCGCTTAGAAATTCAATTTTGGAAAAAAATTATCTCAATGACGTTGCACATATGAAAATGTTTCAAGAAAATAAATTATATATTCCCCCCCCCCTCCGAAGTGATCCGTTTCGACTCTTTATTGATTAAAAATGCAACATTAATAAAAAATTTAGCTTTTTGTAAAGAACCGTGTAAGTGTAATGAGTCAATTTACAAAATGAATTTTACGTAGTTTAATAATGCCTAGACCACAAATGAACAACCTGGACCAACAAATCTAAGAAGACCAATCCGAGAAGCTAAGGAAAAGGTATTGAAAAAATATATAAAGTAATGATAAGCGAAATGCAGAGCAAAGAAATATATTGTTAAAATGCCAGCATCAACGCCAACTACAACGATTCAAAAACAAAGAAACATGCAGTTACAAGACGCGTGACAACAAGGAGGAGAACTTTTTTATTAAGTCATAAAGGAAGTAGAAAAAAGTATTACATTAGAGAAATAGCACCATTACAATCTTCGACGCCACCAAAACTTGGCACAACTCTCTACAAACCTTCCTAAATGCCATTAGCTACAAAAAAATTAATTACGTCTTTGGAACCTTTCAAAGTTATATATATTCCCTGTCTATTTTCCCGAGCAAAAAGCAGCGAAAAAGGTGAATTATTTCAATAAAATAATAATCAATATATACAAGTCTTCCCCATGCCAACTGCCAGAGCCATCGAAATTAGCTACAGAGGTTTTTACTTGGTAAAACTGGTAAATTGATATTTCTGGCAAAAAAAAAAACGATCAAAATATGTCAAAACTTTCAGATTTTATTTTTATTTTTCCAAGGATGGTTCTATGTAACCTTTGGTGATGCAATGACATCAAAAAGAGGCTTGCATTTTCAATACTTAAGAAATAACCGACAACGACAATCAATAAAATACTAGCCTCCCGTGTAGCTATGTCGGGGCCTAGACAATGAAATCAAGTTGAGGCTCAAATTGCCTGAAGCTAGAGGATAAGTGATAATGAGGATATGTATATACAAGCCTGCTGCGTAGCAACGCCGGTTTCCAGCCTTGAAATCAGCCACATAGTTTTTCTTCTCAAAACTGGCATATTAACATATCTAACAGAAAATGATCAAAAATAGATCACAGCTTTAAGGATGAATTTGCATTTTTATTCTCGGGATAGTTGTATCGAACGTATGATGATGTCATAAAATGAATCCTCAAGAGCCCCCCCCCTCCCCACTTGCTGCGGATAGACGACAAGTGGAAACAAAAATCAATAGATACAAACTTGCCACGTAGCTGTACCGGGGTCTGGCCTCTAAATTGACTACACAGTTGTTTTTTTTTTTGGTATAATCGGGCAGGTTGACATATTTGTCAACAAAAACAAACTAAATAGGTAAAAACTTTAAATAAAACTTTAAATTTTTTCCAAGGTGGCTGTATCAAACCTCTGCTGACGCCAGGATATATGCTTCAGTTTGAAGTAAAGCGACAATAGAATCAATTTATATATATAAAAATAAGTTGTCTGTGTGTGTGTGTGTGTGTGTGTGTGTCGAGTGACGTCATGTTTGTGTGTCGACTGACGTCATGTTTGTTGATTGACGAAATTATTCACCGGGACATCGGGACACAAATGACGACCGGGACATAGGGAATATAAATGACGACAGGGACACTCAAAGAGAAAGCGACCGGGACACAAGGAATGTTCGATTAGCAATCACCATCAACAAAGCACCGGGACACAAATGACGACCGGGACACAGGGAATATAAATGACGACCAGGACACTCAAAGAGAAATTACAGACCGGGAAATCGGAACACAAATGACGACCGGGACAAAAATGACGACCGGGACACCGCGACACAGGGAATATAAATGACGACCGCGACACTCAAAGAGAAATTACAGATTGGGACACCGGGACACAAATGACAACCGGGACACAGGGAAACAACAACAACGAGGACGCCGGGGGGCACAGGGGGATATATAAATGACGACAGGGACACAGGGAATGTTCGATTAGCAATCACCATCAACAAAGCTCAAGGGCAATCATTAGAATAATGAGGTATAGATCAGAATACAGATTGTTTTTCCCATGGACAATTATATGTTGCATTTTCAAGAGTCGGTAAACCTGACAATCTATTTATATGCACAGACAATGCGACACCCAAGAATGTTGTACATTCGCAAGTTTTACGTAGTTAAATATATATATATATATATATATATATATATATATATATATTCACAGGTGGGACACAGGGACACAACTACAATGGCGCGTAACTAATATGGCGCGTAACGACTTGCGCGCGCGGGGGGCTTGGGGGGGGGGGGGGGTTGCGAAGCGCCCCCACCAACTAGGTGTTGGGGTGGCACGAAGCGCCACCCCAACAGCTAGTATATATATAAGGCTTTTGCATAGCCGTGCTGGGACTCGGTGATGATCTATACATGTAGCAGGTTTAAGAAAACTTGTTAAGAGCCATACTTTTGGGGGGAAATACCATAAGTAACGTCACTTTAATGAGCATATTTCAAAAGCTGACATACGTAATTTTTGCCGCAAGAGTATTTGAATCGATTTTACGGTTAATGACACAAGCAAGATTACATAAGAACCATAGTCAAGGAAAAAGTACCAAGTGTAATGAGTCTATTTGCAAAAGGCGTTTTCAGCAGTTTCACAGTACGAAAATGAAGAATACATAAATATACAGCTAGAATATTTGTGTTTAACAAAGGTTACAACAAATAAAAAAAGTGGACAAAGAAATTTGCGATTACAAGATCTGCGACAACGAGGAGTAGAACGAATTGAAAAGGCAAAAATGAAAGTAAAGAAGAAGAAAATGATGGTGTTTTTGAGGAAAAACACCATCATACCCTTCTATGCCAACGACATATGGTGCAAAACCCTGTACAAACCTTCAAAGATACCGAAAGCTATGTAAATATTAATAACGTCACTGGGACCCTTTGACTTTATGAAATAAAAAAAAAACAAGTTTTTTTAACGGAAAGTAAGGAGCGGCTTTAAAACTTAAAACGAACAGAAATTACTTCGTATATGAAAGGAGCTGTTTCCTCATCAACATCCTGGTCTTTAGGCTAAAGTTTGATTCTTTCTCTTAATTCTACTTTTTAAAACAGTAAAAAACTTTAGCGTAAAGAGCGGGGCGTTGATGAGGAAGCAGCCCCTTTCATATACCAAGTAATTTCTCTTCGTTTTAAGTTTTAATGCCGCTCCTTTTAATCCAGTCCCAGTTTGACTCTTTCTCTTAACTCTACTTTTTAAACAGTAAAAAACTTTAGCGTAAAGAGCGGGGCGTTGATGAGGAAGCAGCCCCTTTCATATACAAAGTAATTTCTGTTCGTTTTAAGTTTTAATGTCGCTCCTTACTTTCAGTTAAAAAACTTGTTTTATCTTGTTTAATTTCTGGATGTTTTTGAATTAATGCATGTTTTGATCTTGGCTCTCCGCAGATGAATAATTAAAACAAAATTTGCATACTTATTTTTTTGGCTAAATGGCTTTCTCATAGTTTTTATCGAATGATTTTGAGAAAAAAAGGAGCGGAGGAGGAGGCCCAGTTGCCCTTCGATTTTTTGGTTACTTAAAAAGGTAACTAGAACTTTTAAATTTTTACGAATGTTTTTATTAGTAAAAGATATAAGTAACTTACAAATTAGCTCAATAACCATTACTATATATAACCATTAACTATATGTGTCAAATATTCATTACGATATGTAGGCACTGGTCAAAGATTGTAACTTGTAGCCCCTCTCACGGGGACTATAGGGGAGTAAGTCGTCCCCAATGATATAGTTATAAGGTTTTTGACTACGCTGAATAAAATGGTTATCTCAGAATTTTGATCCTGTGACTTTGGGAAAATAATTGGCGTAAGATGGGGCCTAAGTACCCACCAATTTTTTTGGTCACTTGAAAAGGGCACTAGAACTTTTCCTGTCCGTTAGAATGAGCACTCTCGCAAGATTCCAATGGGTTGATACGATCACCCCTGGGAAAAAGAAAACAAAAAAACAAAAAAACAAATAAACACACATCCGTGATCTGCCTTTCGGCAGAAAATACAAGATTTCACATTTTTGTGGACAGGAGCTCTGATACGCTGAATCTGATGGTGCGATTTTCGTTAAGATTATATGACTTTTAGGGGTTGTTTCCCCCTAATTTCTAAAATAAGGCAAATTTTCTCAGGCTCGTAACTTTTGATGGGTAAGACTAAACTTGATGAAACTTATATATTTAAAATCAGCATTAAACTCGATTCTTGGTATAAAAATATCAGGTATATTTTTGGTATATCAGGTATCATATTGGTATAAAAATTTCATATTTTAGTTTTAGTTACTATTAAGCCGGGTCGCTCCTTACTACAGTTCGTTACCACGAACTGTTTGATGCATGTACATATTCCCTGTAGAGCCCTAAATTTCTCGAAGAGAGAGCAGCAGACAAAGGTGATTCAATTAGACGATGCCACTTACAGAAAGAATCAATGTGCCCATGTTTGCGGCAAACCACATGATGGCCCTGGCATTGAAATTGGCTACATTTTTTCCTCTCAAAACTGGCATACTCACATTTAATGCCAAAAAAAGACCTTAATGGGTCATAACTTTAAGAAAGAATTTGTATTTTTCCTAAGGTGGTTGAATTGAACCAATGATGGCGGTATAGCATCAAATGGCTCAAATTGTATAGGGTTAGAAGACAATGGTAACGAGAATCAATGTATACAAGCCTGCCTTGGAGTCTTGCCGTTGTCAGACCTTAAAATTGGTTGCATTTATTTTTTTTCTCTTAAAACTGGCATATTGACATTTTAAGTCAATATAAGACCTTAATGTGTCATAGATTTAAAAAAGCATCACCATAGCATCAAGAGGCTCAAATTGTATGGGGTTAGAAGACAAGGGTAACGAGAATCAATGTATACAAACCCTTCATGTAGTCTTGCCAGTGCCAAGGGTCAAAATCGGATACGTTTTTTTTTATTATTATTAAAACTTTCGTATTGACATTTCTAAAAGCAAAAATAAGCTTAATAAGTCAAAAATTTTTGGGAATACGATAGAAAACCGTAAAGAATAAAAAACAAGGATAAAAACAACTAGTAAAAAAAAAAACACACATTGCAATGACAATATTTCGGTCAAGACCTCCGCTTGATCGTCCTCAGTGCAGACAAATGGGGTGCAGAAAAATCCCCTCCTCAACGCCCCGCTCTTTACGCTAAGGTCTTTTATTGTTTTAAAAAGTAGAGTTGTGAGAAAGAGTCAAAGTTTAGCGTAAAGCGCGGGTCCTTTTGAAGGAGACAGCCCTTTCATATATGGAATAATTTCTGTTCGTTTCAAGTTTTAATGTTGCTCCTTACTTTCAGTTAAAAAAACTTGTTTTTGAGCTAATTTTTAATTTAATCATAAAATTAGCAATTATCATTCATCTACATTTAAATTCAGCTCAAGAATAAAATTATTCTTAATGATAAAAATAATGATAAAAAAATCAAATTATGCTTAAGCAGTTAAAAATAGTCTGACTGAGTGGAATAGATGTCTTTGAAGTATATTTTTTGGAAAAGACTAACGCACATTTGAATTCTAAATACATAAAAATTTACTTTTGCTTCAGTGCATCCCAGGCTGAAGTGACCATTAGATTAACAGGGAATTCACCAGGGATCATATCAACAGCCATTTTCGTATGGCAGTACATGGTTTGAAATATTCCAGTTGCAAATCCAGCAATACAACCAGTGGTTCCACCTAGTGAGTCAACCCATCCAGGAATCGGTTCTTTCCATGATGCACTTACTGAGAAAAAAGATAACGGATCGCTGTAAGTTAAGAAACAATAATAAAACGATATCTCAGCCTGTCAAAACAGTTGTTTGGCTGGAAAGATGTTTATTTTTCATTGTTAATTTTCTCTGCAAAAACAATCTAACTTTAAATGTCGTTCCTATGCATTGCTGTAAAATGCAGAATATGGCAACTAAAAACTATTCAACATTTTGAGTCTATTTCAGATATATGGTCTATCGTTTTTAAATCAAAAAGTTTAATATATTCGTCTAGTCTGTTGTACCTGACCTTTTCGGGTTTTCCCAATATTTAAAAGAATATTTGTCAAATATCTTTACTTCTTCTTCATCTTCTTCCGCTATCTTTACTACTTCTTCTTCTTCAGTTATATTTGCTACTTCTTTCTGAAATATTTTTATTTTTTCAGCGTGCTTGTGCAGCGGTTTAAAGGAACTGCTACGATGAAAACTATTTTGGCCTTATTTCAAATGCCAAAAAAGCATTCAGTTCTGTAAGCAAGTGCTTAGTAAGAGTGCTTGAAAAGCACAAGAAATATTTTTCAATATGTCTACTTTCCAAAAAAATTTGTATTTTGTGGCAGACCCTCTTTTACATTACCAAAGACGAGATTTTAATGGTATTGACCTTCTCAGGTTCTCCCAATATTTAAAAGAATTTTTGTCAAATATCTTTACTTCTTCTTCATCTTCTTCTTTTTCAGCTATCTCTATTACTTCTTTTTCATATATCTTTACTTTTTCAGCGTGCTTGTGTAGTGCTTTAGTAGAATTGCTACAATAAAAACTAATGGTACTTCTTTTTTTTTCATAATAAATGCAATTGGTCTATTTTATATAGTTAGTCTGTTTCACGTCGGGGTTATTTCTCAAAAGAACTGTTTTTTTTTTACAAACGTAAGGTAGCGTTGGCTGAAATACTTATAGGATTCCAATTTTAACAATGTAAGACCAGCCTATCATTTGTAAAAGATTTGTTTCCGTATCTTTCTATTTGAAACAAGGAATCTCTCCTAGCTTCAAAACGAATTGCCCATTGGTCTTCTTAGGTCCACATTACTTCAGAAATAGTCGTTTCTTATATTCTCTCCTTTCTGATTATAATGACCACCTGAAAATTGGGACACGACGCATTTTTTCCGTTGGGATGGGACTTGAGTGGGAACACAGCATGGAAGGGGCCTAGCCATGTTTCTATGACTTTGGCTCTTAAAAAAGACAACAGAACTTTTTTTTATGTAACACCTCTCCCAAAATTCAACCACCTCTAATTCAACGCGGTTACCCCTAGATTTTTATACTAGAGACTTAAAACTTTGGATGGTGGGCATTTGACATTCTTGGACATTATGAGCCTGTGGGTCTAGCTATGCGTTTGACTTTATGGTGTTGTGTGTGCGTTTGTGTGTATTTGACATTGTGTGGCTGTGTGTGTATGTGTTTTCCCTCAGTGTGCTTATGTCCCTCTCCTTGCCTGTGTGTCTGACTGTGTACCTGTGCCTCCGTGTTCGACTTTGTGTGCTTGTATGTGTGTTTTCAGTCTGTGTGGTTTTGTCTCTTTGTCCCTGCCTGTGTGTTTATTTGTATGTGTGTCTTACTATGTGATTGTGCGTGTGTATATGTTTTACTTCTATGTGTTGACTCTCTCTTTGTGCCATTGTGTCTGACTGTGTGTGTGTGTGTGTGTGTGTGTGTGTTTTACTTTTGTGTATTTTCGTCTCTCTCTCCGTGCCTGTGTGCCTGACTGTATGCCTTTTGTGTCAGACTTTATTGTTTTTTTTGTGCGTGTTTTTGTCTCTCTCTTTGTTACTGTGTGTCTCACTATGTGTGTGTGTGTGCCTGTGTGTCCAAATTTGTGTGGTTGTATGTCTGTGTATGTTTTAGTGTGTGTTTTTCACTCTTTGTCTTTTCATCTCTTTCTCCATGCCTATGTATTAGAATATTTGTGTATCTCTGTGTTTGACACTGTTGCTGTATGTTTATGTGTATTTGTTAGTGGGTGACCTAGGTTGGGTGCACCCTTGGCCTAGAGTTTGGTCTGTTTGACCGTTCGATCACGTTACCATACCCTGGTGCAGGGTACACCGTGAAAGGGTACTTCCATTTTCTATACTTATGGTATAGTAGTGGTAACCACGAGGTATTCCATGACAATACTTGACCTATAATCTAGCCCATTTGATCATTCGATCATGTTACCATACCCCGGAGCAGGGTATACCATAAAATGTTGCTAACATACTCTATTATTACGGTAGAGTGGTGGTAACTACGAGACATTACATTCCAACATATGGCACCAGTGAGGCTTTCCAATCCAAAAAATGGTGCAGCACCATTTCCACGCCAATATCAGGTAGCAGCCACGGCTACCATTTCAATAGCCACAATCAAGGAAGCACCATTGCATGATGCCAAGTTTGGCAGGTGATTTTAACGCCACGGTTGGAAACAACCAAGCTCATTGCCCTGAAGTCACAATAAATGGAGGTCTTGGCGCCAGATATGAAAATGAAGACTACCTGATAGATTGTGCACTATTACTTTATCATCGGTGGCACATTTTTTTAAGCACAAAAACATCCATAAATAAACATTCTCGTCCCCAGACAAAATGACAAAAAAAACAGTTTGACCACAAATATAAGCACAAAATATGAACAAATCTTAGGGATGCTCGCTTGCTAATTCAGAGGGACATATATAACCTCTAATCATTCACTTATGATAGGAATGATCAAAATGAAGTCAAAATTCCCAAAAGAGAAGATGCCTTTGCCAAAATCACAATTTGACTTCAAAAATCTGTTAGATAGGAACATCAAAAATGAGTTCACCACAGAGCTATCTAAAAGATTTAGTCCTACAAGTTCTGAAGTCAATTGAAGAAATAGATAGAGAATGCATGTGAGGAAAAATTAAGAAAAACTGTGATGAAGCTGCTAAACTAGTCCTTAGTTTCAAGAAAAGACCAAAAGATCAATGACTGTAGAATAAAACGTGGGACTATATTGAAAAACGGAAGCAGTTGAAACTTCTTCTTCCTAACTGCAGTGCCGAGAATCATGTTTTCATCAATCTGACTTACCAAGATCATGAATACATGGTGAAAAAGAATGCCAGGAAGGGAAAAAATTGCCCCCTTGAGATGAAAGTGGAACTAACTGAAGAAACTGCAAGAAGAGGGGACTCAAAGACTCTATACTGTTTAACTAACGAAATCCTAGGGAAACGTCAAAATATGGAAGGCCCTATGTGATACCCAAATGGATGTTTTGCAGCAGATCCAAAAGGTGTAGGGAAAGTCTGGACAGACCGTCTTAAGGCCCTTCTGAACCGTTCTCTCCCTCTAGAATCCCCAACGATTCTTCATATACCGTAACTCAACCTTCCAATCGAGAAACACTCTGGGGATACCACAGCGATTGGTATGGAAGGGAAACGACTGAAAATGGATGATCTCAAGGTGAAGACAGAATCACAGCAGAAATGCTGTGGGAGGACAACTGTCATTCCTTGCTTGACCTTGTAGATCAAGTTCTTCAAGACAAAGTAGTAGTCAGAAAGATTGCCTAAAGATTGGACTAGAAGCACCCTAGTAAAACTTTTCAAAACAGAAGATACCACAAAGTATTTAAACTGGCCTGGTATTACCTCATTTCACTCCCCGGAAAGTTATTCGCTCTCGTAGTCCTCTACAGAATAAAACCACATCTTGAAGATACCTACTCAAGCAGCAGCATGGCTTCCGTCCAAGCCGATCCTGTACTGACCTAATACTTGTCCTCGAAATGTTGCTGGAAGAAACCAATGAGGTGAAAATGAAATTATGCCTAGTGTTCATTAATTTTGAGAAAGCGTTTGACTCGGTATATTACAGTAAAACCATACGTAAAAAAATTACGGTAAAACAAAATTACGGTAAAACATATTACGGTAAAACCATAAGTTTTCATCGTTTTCTACAAAGAAAATAATGATGTGTGGTAACTGGGCAAGGGGATGTGAAATATTTTAAAATAATGACAGGATTAAAGTATGGATGGTTCCCCCTCTTACTGTTCATCCTTGTTGTTGACTACATCTTAGGTAAATGTGAGGCGTATGGGACTGATGCTGGGAGCCGGTAAGACTTGGAAATTTCGATTTTGATGATGACATAAGCCTTCTTGAAACTTGCAAACTGAGACTACAGACCTTTATAAATAGTGTTAAAGATGCAGCAGAACAATTTGGACCAGAAATCAGCACAAATAAAACAAAAACATGGCTACAGCAGGTCTCCTCTTGACATTATGTGTGGAGATGACCAATCAGATATGTGGGTTGAGTTCCGATACCTCGGTGGCATCTTAAAAAAACGGTTAAAATGCAAGAGAAGTCCATCTTAGGTTGGAACAAGCACACAGGGCATTTAACCGTCTTAGACGGCTTAGGAAATCTCAACAGTACACTTTGAGGACACAGCTACGACTGTTTCCAAGCACTGTTCTATCTGTACTGCTTTATGGATCTGAGACCTGGCACGTTAATCAGCAACATGAGAAAAATACAATCATTCAAAAAAGCCTGCCTAAGAAGAACTCTAAATATAAACTGGATCCGGAGAATAATAAATGACTCAATCAGGCAACAGGTCCAGCTACCTTTAACAACAGGCATTATCAGTTAACGTAGGTGGTATTACCTTTGGAATGTCATCAGGATGGGCAGTAACCACTTGCCAAATTCCATTCTCTTCTAACAACCAGAAGGGTCAAGAAGACGCGGCCGTTCTAGAAACACGTAAAGATGTTCACACAGAAGAAACTTGTCAAATATACATTCGTCTCTTCAGCTCAAATGGCAATCAGTACTAGCCACAGCACACCTCCGAGATGACTGAAGACTTTTTGTGGATGTCCTGAGTGCTTCTGGAGGCATAGGAGGAACTAAGATCTAAGTTAAGTTTTATGTTACTACCATACTATCTCGAACTTATCACAAAAGAACGAACTTATCACACAAAACCAACTTCAGATTTAACGTTGCATTCAACAATCTGACGGATTAAAAGTTTGCCCGTACAGAAGGGTGTCCAAAGTAGACTCGAGCTAAACATAGAATTTGACCTTGCGCAAAATTAGGTTGCATTATGGCAAAGTTAACAGTAGCAGGATGAGCAACTAGTATAGCACATTTAAAGAACAAAATAATAGACTTTTAGAGGAAAATATCTCGCGTTTGATCAAAGCTGTGTTTCCCATTTTAATTTTGAGTAGTTTAATTGTAATGATGATTGTAATGATGTAACGATGGAATGATGTAAGCAGATAATTGTAATGATGATTGTAATGATGTAACGATGCAATGATGTAAGCAGATAATTGTAATGATGATTATAATTATGTAACGATGCAATGATGTAAGCAGATAATTGTAATGATGATTGTAATGATGTAGCAATGCAATGATGTAAGCAGATAATTGTAATTACTTGAGACACATAATATAACCATATGTCATACCCTATCTATATATCTATATGTATATATAAAAATAAGTTGTCTGTGTGTCTGTCGAGTGACGTCATGTTTGTGTGTCGACTGACGTCATGTTTGTCGACTGACGAAATTACAGACCGGGACATCAGAACACAAATTACAACCGGGACAGCGGGACATAGGGAATATAAATGACGACCGGGACACTCAAAGAGAAAGCGACCGGGACACAAGGAACGTTCGATTAGCAATCACCATCAACAAAGCACCGGGACATAAATGACGACCGGGACACAAAGAATATTAATGACAACCGGGACACTCTAAGAGAAATTACAGACCGAGACACCGGAACACAAATGACGACCGGGACAAAAATGACTACCGGGACAAAGGGAATATAAATGACGACAGCGACACTCAAAGAGAAATTACAGACTGGGACACCGGGACACAAATGACGACCGGGACACAGGGAAACAACTAGAACGGGGACACCGGGGGGCAAAGGGGGATATATAAATGAGGACGGGGACACAGGGAATGTTTGATTGGCAATCACCATCAACAAAGCTCAAGAGCAATCATTAGAATAATGAGGTATAGATCTGAATACAGGCTGTTTTTCCCATGGACAATTATATGTTGCATATTCAAGAGTCGGTAAACCTGACAATCTATTTATATGCACAGACAATGGGACAGCAAAGAATGTTGTATATTCGCAAGTTTTACGTAGTTAAAATATATATATATATATATATATATATATATATATATATATATATATATATATATATATATATATATATATATATATATATATATATATATATATATATATATATATATATATATATATATATATATATATATATATATATATATATATATATATCATGAAAAGAGAAATCACCAATGTAACAGCACAAATACATAAAAAAAAAAAAATTAAAAAAAAAACGTCACCCCAACAGCTAGTATAAAAATAAGTTGTCTGTCTGTCTGTCTATCTGTCGAGTGACGTCATGTCAGCATGTGGTCATGAAGTTAGTTGTCGTCATGTTTGTTATGACGATGACGTCATTAAAAGTATTTAAGAAAATCGTTCAAAGGCAAATTTTTAATTGTAAGAAGATCGTGGACTGAAAAATGTTTAATTGTAAAATGACTGAAGAACCTACAATGACAACAGCCGAGGAAGCTGCTCAAAGAGTCTATGTCAAAATACTTGCGGCTGATAGAGAAAGTAAGAAAAGAAAGCGTGCCGAGGAATCACAAGAACAGCAAGAAAACAGGGTTGCGGCTGATAGTGAAAGTAAGAAAAGAAAGCGTGCCGAGGAATCACAAGAACAGCAAGAAAACAGGCTTGTGGCTGATAGAGAAAGTAAGAAAAGAAAGCGTGCCGAGGAATCACAAGAACAGCAAGAAAACGGGCTTGCCCCTAAAGAAGGCAAAACCGTGCAGTTAGATGAAAATCCACATGGACAGCGAGAGTCAAAACATATCAAAACTGAAAATGATAGCGATGATGATTGGGTTTGGGATTTTGACTTGGATAAGGTCATCAATGCCTACCAGATTTTAGTTCAAAAAAACAAAGGTTCGGCGATATGTATGTCATAGTGACGCTGAAAAATAAAGAAGAAAAAGAAAACCGAAAAAAGGCAAAAAATAAAAACAAACTAAAAAGAAAAAACACTCGAAGAGAAATTACAGACCGGGACAAAAATGACGACCGGGACAGAGGGAATATAAACGACGACCGAGACACTCAAAGTGAATTTACAGACTGGGATACCGGGACACAAATGACGACCGGGACACAAGGAATATAAATGACGACCAGGACACAGGTATTTAAGAAAATCGTTCAAAGAAAAATTTTTAATTGTAAGAAGATTGTTCAAAGAGATAGTTTTAATTGTAAAATGACTGAAGAACCTACAATGGCAACAGCCAAGGAAGCTGCTCAAAGAGTCTATGCAAAAAGACTTGGGGCTGATAGAGAAAGTAAGAAAAGAAAGCGTGCCGAGGAATCACAAGAACAGCATGAAAACAGGCTTGCGGCTGATCGAGAAAGTAAGAAAAGAAAGCGTTCCGAGGAATCATAAGAACAGCATGAAAACAGTTTTGCGGCTAAAGGACGTAAAACCGCTTAGTTAGATGAAAATCGACCTGGACAGAGAGAGTCAAAACATATCAGACCTGAAAATGATAGCGATGATGATTGGGTTTGGGATTTTGACTTGGATAAGGTCATCAATGCCTACCAGATTTCAAATGACGACCGGGACACAGGGAATATAAATGACAACCAGGACACAGGGACACAACTACAACGGGGACTTCACGGGCACAGGGGGATATATAAATGGCGACGGGGACACAGGGAATGTTTGATTAGCAATCATCATCAACAAAGCTCAAGGGCAATCGTTAGAAAAATGCGGTTTAGGTCTGAATACGGATTGTTTTCCCATGGACAATTATTATGTTGCATGTTCAAAAGTTGGTAAACCTGACAATCTATTTATATGGACAGACAATGTGACAGCAAAGAATGTTGTATATTCGCAAGTTTTGCGTAGTTAAAAATACATATTTACATCTATCCATATTTACAGGTGGGACACAGGGACACAACTACAATGGCACATAACTAATATTGCACGTAACGACTTACGCGCGCGGGAGGGCTTGGGGGGCAAAGCTCCCCCACCAACTAGGTGTTGGGTTGGCGCGAAGCGCCACCCCAACAGCTAGTACATAATATAGCAACACTACTTAGCAGACAAAAATTACGAACTAGTATGCAGTCTGAAAGCTACCTGATGAATATGGTATGCCAAATAACTGACTTATGGCACAGTTCAATAAAAGATTAAAATAGTAAGATGACACAAAAAAGAAAATGAATGAAAACGTTTGTTTCAAAGATATTACTTACCAATAGAGGGTCTAATTATAACGATCTTAAAATTCACATCTCCTGCCTCATTATTTAAAACAGTTTCTCCCAGCGACTTTGAAAATGTGTACGTGTTGGGATTTCCATTTAATAAGCTACAAATAGAACTGATTTAGTATCTGATCTTGAAAACTAGAATTTTTAATGAAATCTATTTTATAAATCAATTATAAGGAAATCTTAGATTCATAGGCCTTCTATTTATATAGCTTTTTTACAATCCCATCTGCAAAGAATAACAAACAATTTGTTTCATATTTATGGCACTTTATATTGTCATATAGACAGTAGTGTCAACTCAAGGAAATCTAAGGGGGAGGCAAAATTTATTTTTCAAAGCCTAGGGGCAATTTGCCCCCCTTTTCTGTCTACTTGAACGTCAACAAACCCTAAGTAAGTGTCAGCAATGCAGGTTACACCCAAATTATTGCATGACTCAGAGATATGGAATGGGTCAAATTAGGAAAAAACAAAATGGCATTATGACGCAGAAAATTTATAAGACAGTAAAAGGATTAGAGACCGGTTTTCAGGGTTCTTTACTGTTAATAGTGACCAGTTCTAAAGGTCACCTATTAAGGTAGAAAAACCATGTTTTGCATCAAAAGCTTCACTTTCTAAGCGTTACTATGACAAAAAAAAAGATCACGCCCTTCATAATAAAATCTGGGTTTTGAAATAAACAAAAAAAAAGCTGCTGAAATCTAATTATCCAACTGAATAAGACGGTAGAATCTGAAATTGGATAAATTAATAAAGCGGGTTGAACTTGTAAATTGATTTTAAATTTATCTTAGTTTGAAAATAACGCCTATTTTAAAATCTTTTAAGTAGATTAATTTAAAAACTTTCAGAAAAGCAGTTTTTCAAAGAAAAGTAAAAAGACACACAATATATTGATTGTGTTTTGTATTGTAAGAAGTATTTGTATTTTTTAAACAGAATTTGTGATCTGTAATTTTGCAATCTTTGAATTTACGATTTATTTTTTATTTTGTAAAAAGTATTTCGTATTTTGTAAGAACAGTAGGAACAGTTTTGTAAGAAATTTAGGATTTATTTTCATTTTGAAAGAATACATTTTGATTCATAAGAAGTATTTTGTAATCACGTTTTGTGATCTTTTAGGATGTAGGTTTGTTTTGTAAGAATTTATTTCTTGTTTTTGAGAATTATTTTTGTTTTTTACGAAGAATTTGTTATCTAATTTTCTTTGAAAAATTAATAATTTCTTAGGATGTATTTTGTTTTGTAGGAATTATTTTTTCATAAGAAGTGTTTATTGTTGTGTATTTTGTATTTTGTAAGAAGAGTTTGTCATTGTTTAGGATTTATTATCATTTCGTACGATTTTTTTTTTTGTTAGAAGTATTTCTTACGATTTAATAATATTTTGTGATTTCTTAGGATGTATTTTTGTTTTGTAACGATTATTTTTAATTTGTGGGAAGTATTTTTTGTTTTGTATGAAGAATTTGTGGTGTTTTTGTTTCGTAAGAAGTATTTCGTATTTAGTAAGAAGAATATGTGATTTATTAGGATACATTTTTGTTTTGTAAGAACTGTTTTTCGTGTTGTGATCAGTGTTTTGTATTTCATTAAATAAAAAAAAAACAAGTTTTTTTTAACTGAAAGTAAGGAGCGAAATTAAAACTTAAAACAAACGGAAATTACTTCGTATATGAAAGGGGCTGCTTCCTCATCAACGCCCCACTCTTTACGCTAAAGTTTGACTCTTTCTCTCGATTCTTCTTTTTAAAACAGTAAAAAAAACTTTAGCGTAAAGAGCGGGGCGTTGATGAGGAAGCAGCCCCTTTCATATACGAAGTAATTTCTGCTTGTTTTAAGTTTTAATGTCGCTCCTTACTTTCAGTTAAAAAAACTTGTTTTTTTATTTAATTTCTGAACGTTTTTGAATCAATGCATGTTTTGATTTTGGCTCTCAGCAGAGGAATAATTAAAACAAAATTTGCATTTTTTTTTTTTTTTGGCTAAATGGCTTTCTCATAATTTTGATCGAATGATTTTGAGAAAAAAGAGCGGGGGAGGAAGCCTAGTTGCCTTCCAAGTTTTTGGTTAACTAAAAAGGCAACTAGAACATTTAATTTTTTACGAATCTTTTTATTAGTAAAAGATTTACGTAACTTATAAATTAGCTTACGTAAAGAACTTTTGTATTCTCATGTTTTTATTACATATATGAGGGGATTCTCCCCGTCGTAAGTACCTCGCTCTTTACACCAAAGCTTAAATTTTGTCCCAATTCATTAAGAATGACCCCTGAACCACATAAGCCGTAGAATAAATAGTTGAAATTATTAAAACTACTTTAGCGTAAAGAGCGAGGTATTAGGAGGAGGTGAGCCCCTCATATGGGTAATAATTTCTGTTTGTTTTAAATTTTAATGCTGCTCCTTACTTCCAGTTGAAAAAAAACTTTTTCATATTTATTTTTTCATTGTTTTTTTAAATAATGCTAGTAAATCCTGCGCTCTCTTCATGGAAATTTTCTTCCCCCATGACAAATCTCGATGGACAAATCTTTCCATTTCGACGGAAATTTCCCCCAGCATATCCCCCTCTTCTCAACCCCTGCCCCAACAAAAAAAAAATCCTCCTGAAAACGCCTGTACACTTCACAATAAGAATTACTATATGTAAGCACTGGTCAAAGTTTGTAACTTGTTGCCCCTCCCACGGGGACTGTGGGGGAGTAAGTCCTCCCCAAAGACATAGTTATAAGGTTTTTCGACTACGCTGAATAAAATGGCTATCTCAGAATTTTGACCCGTTGAATTTGGGAAAATAATTAGCGTGGGAGGGGGCATAGAAGCCCTCCAATTGGTCACTTAAAAAGGGCACTAGAACTTTTCATTTCCGTTAGAATGAGCCCTCTCACAACATTCTAGGACAACTGGGTCGATACGATCACCCCTGGGGAAAAAAACAAAAAACAAACAAATAAACACGCATCCGTGATCTGCCTTCTGGCAAAAAATAAAAAATTCCACAAACCTCTACAGTAGGATTCTCTGATACACTGAATGTGATGGTGTGATTTTCGTTAAGATTCTATGACTTCTAGGGGGTGTTTCCCCCTATTTTCCAAAAAAAAGTAAATTTTCTCAGGGCTCGTAACTTTTGATGGGTAAGACTAAACTTGATGAAGCTTATATATTTAAAATCAGCGTTAAAATGCAATTCTTTTGGTGTAGCTATTGCTATCAAAATTCCATTTTTTAGAGTTTTGGTTACTATTGAGCCGGGTCGCTCCCTACTACAGTTCGTTACCACGAACTATTTGATAACAAGTATTTTATATTTTGTAAGAACAGTTTGTGAATGTTTAGGATGTATTTTTGTTTTGTAAGTTTTATGTTTGTATCGTAAGAAGTATTTTTAAATAGGAAAATACATATGGATGTATTTTTGTTTTGTAAATTTGTTTTGGTTTTTTGGAGAAGTATTTTGTATTGTACAAGAAGAATTTGTGATCCTTTAGGATAAATTTTGTTTGGCATGAATTATTTTTGTTTTAAAGAAGTATTTTTTGTTTTGTTTAAAATATTTGAATTTTGTAAGAACAGTTTGTGATTTTTTAGGATGTGTTTTCATTTTGTTTAACAAGTACTTTTTCTTTTGTAAAAGCAATCTCTGAAATGTTAGGATGTATTATTGTTTTGTAATTATTATTGTTTCAATTGTATGAATAAATTACATATTGTAAAAAGAATTTGTCATTTATTTGAATTTATTTTTCTTTTATGATCATTTGCATCATCATTTGCAGATCATTTGTATTTTAAGTTGAATTCCAAATTATTTCTTCTTTCAAAGATAGACCTGATTGTGTAATTTCCCATTTAGCCAATTTCCCCCATAAGATTACAAATATTTTACAAAATTTTTCTGAGAACATGTGCATCTCATAAATATTATAAAACTTTTGAAAGACCTTAGTTGAAAAGATATGGTATGTAAAACACATTAATACACATAACTTATACACAAGATAGCAAGACAGAAAAATACACTACAAACACAATATTAGTTACATGACATACAAAGAGCGACAAGCCCTCATTGAGGGGTAGACCATGACAGGAAAACAAATACGACTACAAAAAAATTTTAAATCATCAATTTATAGAAATAAAGAACAATTATTTGATTATAGAAATTACTATTTTAAAATCCTTCAATTTTTATACAAATCCATAGATCTTTAATCCAGTAGCTTTAGGTAAATATCTCAATGGTTAAAACAAGCAACCTTGCATCGGCATGATCAAATTGTATTCGACGAGTGGAATCAGGTTCTAGCATATTTTATGCTGTCCTACATCAATGTTAAGAGCCTCTTCCAAAATGTTTTGCCTATTAAATAAAAATATTTGACCCTTAATTATATCCAAAACATGTTGACCCTTTTCAAAAATGGAAATCTGGATAAGCCACGGACTTACACAAAGTATATCGTAATTGCCCACTATTTTTTCTCACCAGCCTTACTTTTTGACTCCTATGTCTACTCCTATGTCTTGTCTTTCGTAGATTTCCCAACTCCTTCGCAAGCCCTTACATCATCCACAAAGTAGTCGTTATTACCTCCTGTTTGAACAATTTGTCCTGTTTATATTCTACAAATGTCAAAAATCCCCAGCAAAATAGTTGAAAACTTTTATTCACTTCTCTTGGGAATTAAAAAATATCAAATATCCTAGAGCTGCTAAATGACACTGATCAAGACTATCTCAGACGCCTTTAATCTATTTCCATTTCAGCTGAATTCTACTACTACTACTTTAGCTACTGCCAATATTACTAAAGACTACTGCAGTATCGGACTGCCTGAGGCCTACCTAGTAATGTCAGCTTCTCCTCAATCCTGAACCATTCAAAGGCTCTATCTTTACACCCTCCCAGGAAGCTCCAGTTTCATTGAGATCTTTCCTTACGACATATTGTCATCCCAGCAGAGGATGAGTTTCTTTTCCTTTAGCCCTTGACAGTAGGCCAAAGAGAACGATCTTTGGCAATATTTAACCCTTCATCTGTGTTAGCTGTCATAGCCTTCTCAGCGTTTCTTTCATTATAGCACTAGAAAAGAGAATTGAAAGTTTTTGTACAGCTTACTGATTGAAATGCAGTAAGCTGTCCGATATCGGAGCAACCGGAAATGGTCTATATTTTAGAACCTTATTCGATTGGTGTACCGAAATATCGGCAAATAACTAATATAGAGAATCATGTTAAATACAAACTGTATAGATGGGAGAAATAGAGGAAAAATCAACCTTTTTGTAATAGAATTTGCAGTCTGATCATCCTGCCAATCAAGCAAGGATATTAAGTCGTCAACATCACAGAGAGGCTCATAAATTGTTTCATTCAGCTCTGATCGTATAGAATTTACATAAGCAGTTGAAACATGTACCAAGACCTGAAACGATTTTCCATGTAAGTTTAACCGGAAAGCAATGTGTTGGCAGAAACCCGAGTCAAAAACAAAATGTAAAAACATACATAAACGTAAAAATAAAATCAATATTAATTGACAATAATACAAATTTACATATTGTACATAATGTAAGAGAAATAAGAAAGAGGAACCACATTTCAATATATATATATATAAATATATCTATCTATATATATAAAAATAAGTTGTCTGTCTGTCTGTGGATGTGTGGATGGATGTGTCAGGTGACGTCACCTGAAAAAACTGGATCAGGTGACGTCAAAACTGAAAAAACTAAAAAAGGCAAAAACTACAAAAAAAACTAAAAACTAATAAAAAAAATAAAAAAGCTAAAAAACTAAAAAAACTATAAAGGTAAAAACCAATAAAAAACTAAAAAGGCAAAAACTACAAAAAAAAACTAAAAACTAATAAAAAAAAGTAAAAAAGCTAAAAAACTAAAAAAACTAAAAAAACTAAAAAAAGGTAAAAAACTAAAAAAAATAAAAAATAAAAAAAAACAAAAAAAAAGGAAAAAACTGAAAAATAAGCTAAAATAAAGGTAAAAACCAATAAAAACTAAAAAAAAAGGAAAAAACTAATAAATGACGACACTCAAAGAGAAAAAAAAGGCAAAAACTACAAAAAAAAACTAAAAACTAATAAAAAAAATAAAAAAGCTAAAAAACTAAAAAAACTAAAAAAAGGCAAAAACTACAAAAAAAAACTAAAAACTAATAAAAAAGCTAAAAAACTAAAAAAAATAAAAAAAAGGCAAAAACTACAAAAAAACTAAAAACTAATAAAAAAAATAAAAAAGCTAAAAAACTAAAAAAACTAAAAAAACTAAAAAAAGGTAAAAAACTAAAAAAACTAAAAACTAAAAAAAAACTAAAAAAGGTAAAAACTAAAAGAACTAAAAAAGAAAAAAATAAATGACGACACTCAAAGAGAAAGCGACCAGGACAAAAGGAATGTTCGATTAGCAATCAACAAAGCACCGGGACACAGGGAGTATAAATGACGACCAGGACAAAACTAAAAAATCTAAAAATCTAAATAAACTAAAAAAGAAAAAAAAAGGAAAAAAATAAAGGAGAAAAACAAAACTAAAAAACGAATGTATATACAGACCGGTACACCGGGATACAAATGACGACCGGGACACAGGGAATATAAATGACGACCGGGACACAGGGACACAACTACAACGGGGACACCGGGGGAAACAGGGGGATATAAATGACGACCGGGACAAAAAAACTAAAAAGAAAAAAAAACTAAAAACTAATAAAAAAACTAAAAAATCTAAAAATCTAAATAAGCTAAAAAAGAAAAAAAAAGGAAAAAAATAAAGGAGAAAAACAAAACTAAAAAACGAATGTATATACAGACCGGGACACCGGGATACAAATGACGACCGGGACCCGGGACACAGGGAATATAAATGACGACCGGGACACAGGGACACAACTACAACGGGGACACCGGGGGAAACAGGGGGATGTAAATGACGACCGGGACACCGGGACAGGGAATGGTCGATTAGCAATCACCATCAACAAAGCTCAAGGGCAATCATTAGAATCATGAGGTATAGATCTGAATACAGATTGTTTTCCCATGGACCATTATATGTTGCATGTTCAAGAGTCGGTAAACCTGACAATCTATTTATATGCAAAGACAATGGGACAGCAAAGAATGTTGTATATTCGCAAGTTTTACGTAGTTAAAACCATATATATATATCTATCTATATTCACAGGTGGGACATAGGGACACAACTACAATGGCGCGTAACTATTATGGCGCGTAACGACTTACGCGCGCGGGGGGGCTAATATATATATATATATATATATATATATATATATATATATAAATATATATATATATATATATATATATATATTAGTTACGCGCCATTGTAGTTGTGTCCCTGTATCCCACCTGTGAATATAGATAGATATGTATATATATATATATATATATATATATATATATATATATATATATATATATATATATATATAAATAAGTTGCTTGTTTGTGTGTCTGTCTGTCGACTGACGTGACAAATGACGACCGGGACATAGGGAATATAAATATAAATGACGACCGGCACACTCAAAGAGAAATTATAGACTGGAACATCGGGACACAAATGAGGACCGGGACACAGGGAACATAAATAACGACCGGAATTCCCATGGACAATTATATGTTGCATGGTCAGGAGTCGGTAAACCTGACAATCTGTCTATATGCACAGACAATGGGACAGCGAAGAATGTTGTATATTCGCAAGTTTTATGTAGTTAAAAACATATATATATAAAAATTGCGACGAAGACCACACTGACTTTCCATAACAAACAAATACAACGTAGAGACAATAGGGAAAATTTCAAGACAGTTATATATATATATATATATATATATATATATATATATATATATATATATATATATATATATATATATATATATATATATATATATGTATATATATATATATATATATATATATATATATATATATATATATATATATATATATATATATATATATATATATATATATATATATATATATATATATATATATATATATTAGTTACGCGCCATTGTAGTTGCGTCCCTGTATCCCACCTGTGAATATAGATAGATAGATGTAAATAAATAAATATATATATATATATAATATATATATATATATATATATATATATATATATATATATATATATATATATAAATTAGTTGCTTGTTTGTGTGTCCGTCTGTCGACTGACGTGACAAATGACGACCGGGACACAGGAAATATAAATGACGACCGGGACACTCAAAGAGAAATTATAGACTGGAACATCGGGACACAAATGAGGACCGGGACACAGGGAACATAAATAACGACCGGAATTCCCATGGACAATTACATGTTGCATGGTCAAGAGTCGGTAAACCTGACAATCTGTCTATATGCACAGACAATGGGACAGCGAAGAATGTTGTATATTCGCAAGTTTTATGTAGTTAAAAACATATATATATATATATATATATATATATATATATATATATATATATATATATATATATATATATATATATATATATATATATATATATATATATATATATATATATATATATATATATATATATATATATATATATATATATATATATATATATATATATAAATATATACATATATATATATATCTTATCTATATTCACAGGTGGGACACAGGGTCACAACTACAATCGCACGTAACTAATATGGTGTGTAACGACTTACGCACGCGGGGGGGCCTGGAGGGGGGCGCAAAGCGCCCCCCTCAATATATATATTTATATATATATATATATATATATATATATATATATATATATATATATATATATATATATATATATATATATATATAATATATATATATATATATATATATATATATATATATATATATATATATATATATATATATATATATATATATATATATATATATATATATATATATATATGTTCTTAAATACGTTTGCCCTTGAGCTTTGTTGATGATGATTGCTAATCGAACCTTCCCTGTGTCCCGGTCGTCATTTATATATCCCCCCTGTGCCCCCGGCGTCCCCGTTGCAGTTGTGTCCCTGTGTCCCGGTCGTTATTTGTGTCCCTGTGTCAGAGTCTGTAATTTTTCTTTGAGTGTCCCGGTCGTCATTTATATCCCTGTGTCCCGGTCGTCATTTGTCACGTCAGTCGACAGACAGACACACAAACAAGCAACTTATTTATATATATATATATATATATATATATATATGTATATATATATATATATAAATAAGTTGTCTGTCTGTGTGTCTCTCTGTCAGGTGACGTCATGTTTCTGTGTCGACTGACGTCATGAAGTTAGTTGTCGTCATTTTCGATATGACGGTGACGTCATTAACGGTATTTAAGACATTTGTTCACGGAAGAATGTTTAATTGTAAAATGACTGAAGAACCTACAATGGCAACAGCCGAGGAAGCTGCTCAAAGAGTTTATGCCAAAAAACTTGCTGCTGATAGAGAAAGTAAGAAAAGAAAGCGTTCCGAGGAATCACAAGAACAGCAGAAAACAGGCTTGCAGCTGATAGAGAAAGTAAGAAAAGAAAGCGTGCCGGGGAATCAAAAGAACAGCAAGAAAACAGGCTTGCGGCTAAAGGACGCAAAACCGCGCAGTTAGATGAAAATCCACCAGGACAGCGAGAGTCAAAACATATCAAAACTGAAAATGATAGCGATGATGATTGGGTTTGGGATTTTGACTTGGATAAGGTCATCAATGCCTACCAGATTTAAGTTAAAAAAACAAAGGTTCGTCGATATGTACTTCATAGTGACGCTGAAAAATAAAGAAGAAAAAGAAAACTGAAAAAAGAAAAAAGGTAAAAAACTAAAGAAAACTAAAAAGAAAAAACACTCAAAGAGAAATTACAGACCAGGACACAAATGACAACCGAGACAGAGGGAATATAAGTGACGACCGGGAACCTCAAAGAGAAATTACAGACTGGGACACCCGGACACAAATCACGACCGGGACAAAGGGAATATAAATGACGACCGGGACACAGGGACACAACTAAAACGGGGACGCTGGGGGCACAGGCGGGATATATAAATGACGACCGAGACACAGGGCTTGTTCGAATAGAAATTACAGACCGGGACATCGGGACACAAATGACGACCGTGACACCGGGACACATGGAATATAAATGACGACTGGGACACTCAAAGAGAAATTACTAACTGGGACACCGGGACACAAATGACGACCGGGACACAGGGAATATAAAATGACGACCGGGACACAGGGACACATCATTAGAATAATGAGGTATAGATCTGAATACGGATTGTTTTTCCCATGGACAATTATATGTTGCATGTTCAAGAGTCAGTAAACCTGACAATCTATTTATATGCACAGACAAAGGGACAGCGAAGAATGTTGTATATTCGCATGTTTTACGTAGTTAAAAACATATATTTATATCTATCTCTATTCACAGGTGGGACACAGGGACACAACTACAATGGCGCGTAATTAATATGGCGCGTAACGACCTACGCGCGCGGGGGGGCTTAGGGGCGCAAAGCGCCCCACCAACTAGGTTTTGGGGTGGCGCAAAGTGCCACCCCAACAGCTATTATATATATATATATATATATATATATATATATATATATATATATATATATATATTATATATATATATATATATATATATAATATATTATATATATATATATATATATATATAATAAGTTGTTTGTCTGTCTGTCAACTGACGTCATGTTTGTGTGTCAACTGACGTCATGTTTGTCGACTGACGTCATTATAAGGATTGAGCTGTATGTCGTCATGAAGTTGTTTGTCGTCTGACGTCATGTTTGTCGACTAACGAAACTACAGACCGGGACAACGGGACACAAATGACGTGTTATCTCTGTTATAACGTAATAGAGGCAACAATCTTGACAGGGCCTTTTGAGGGTGAGGCTTTTCTTATTCCAAGCATTCTCATGATTCCAATGGATCTGCCTTTTCAACCTAAAAGATTGCAATTCCCAATTTGATTAGCATATTTAGTTTTCAGTCCAGAACCACTAAAGCTATTATGTAAATATCAAAAATATTTATGTTGTCTGAGCAATAATTTTTAGTTTTTATTTCAAAATAGAAAATTACCTGACAATTTTAGAATTATATCTATCTTCTATATATATAAATATAAGTTGTCTGTCTGTGGATCAGGTGACGTCATGTTTGTGTGTCGACTGGCGTCATGAAGTTAGTTGTCGTCATTTTTGCTATGACGGTGACGTCATTAAAGATATTTAAGACATATATGTTCACGTAGAAATCTATTAATGTTTAAGTTTAAAATGACTGATGAACTTACAATGGCAAAAGCCGATGAAGATGCTCAAAGAGTCTATGCCAAAAAACTTGCTGCTGATAGAGAAAGTCAGAAAGGAAAGCGTGCCGAGGAATCAAAAGAACAGCAAGGAAACAGGCTTGAGGCTAAAGAACGCAAAACCGCGCAGTTAGATGAAGATCCACCTGGACAGCGAGAGTCAAAACATATCAAAACTGATAATGATAGCGATGATGATTGGGTTTGGGATCTTGACTTGGATAAGGTCATCAATGCCTACCAGATTTTAGTTAAAAAAAACAAAGGTTCGGCGATATGTATTTCATAGTGAAGCTGAAAAATAAAGAAGAAAAAGAAAACTGAAA
>NC_088869.1:10229081-10317007 GCF_032884065.1 Artemia franciscana | reverse complement strand
ACGTGTTATCTCTGTTATAACGTAATAGAGGCAACAATCTTGACAGGGCCTTTTGAGGGTGAGGCTTTTCTTATTCCAAGCATTCTCATGATTCCAATGGATCTGCCTTTTCAACCTAAAAGATTGCAATTCCCAATTTGATTAGCATATTTAGTTTTCAGTCCAGAACCACTAAAGCTATTATGTAAATATCAAAAATATTTATGTTGTCTGAGCAATAATTTTTAGTTTTTATTTCAAAATAGAAAATTACCTGACAATTTTAGAATTAATCTATCTTCTATATATATAATATAAGTTGTCTGTCTGTGGATCAGGTGACGTCATGTTTGTGTGTCGACTGGCGTCATGAAGTTAGTTGTCGTCATTTTTGCTATGACGGTGACGTCATTAAAGATATTTAAGACATATATGTTCACGTAGAAATCTATTAATGTTTAAGTTTAAAATGACTGATGAACTTACAATGGCAAAAGCCGATGAAGATGCTCAAAGAGTCTATGCCAAAAAACTTGCTGCTGATAGAGAAAGTCAGAAAGGAAAGCGTGCCGAGGAATCAAAAGAACAGCAAGGAAACAGGCTTGAGGCTAAAGAACGCAAAACCGCGCAGTTAGATGAAGATCCACCTGGACAGCGAGAGTCAAAACATATCAAAACTGATAATGATAGCGATGATGATTGGGTTTGGGATCTTGACTTGGATAAGGTCATCAATGCCTACCAGATTTTAGTTAAAAAAAACAAAGGTTCGGCGATATGTATTTCATAGTGAAGCTGAAAAATAAAGAAGAAAAGAAACTGAAAAAGAGAAAATGTAAAAAATAAAAAATACTAAAAAGAAAAACACTCAAAGAGAAATTACAGACCGGGACACAAATGACGACCGGGACAGAGGGAATATAAATAACGACCGGGACACTCAAGGAGAAATTACAGACTGGGATACCGGGACACAATGACGACCGGGACACAGGGCAATATAAATGACGACCAGGACAACAATGGCAACACCCGAGGAAGCTGCTCAAAACGAATGTATTCACGCCGAAGTAGCTGAGTTGGTAAAGCGTTATGTTTCAGTTTCTAGGTCCGAGAGGCTCCAGGTTTGAACCTTGGCTTAGCATTAATACAAAAGAAGAAAAAAACTAAAAAAGGTAAAAACTACAAAAAAAACTAAAAAGAAAATATATATATATATATTTATATATATCATCTTTTCCACAAAAATAATAACTTAGTGCTTCTGCTTAAAAACAGCAATCAAATTGATGCCTCCTGATACGCAACTATCAACAAAGTGGCAATCGTTGTGGTCGGTGATCAGTTCTTACCTCAAGATAATATTCTTTATAGGCGAAACAATCAGTTGACAAGAATTGCTTAAACTCATCGATGCTACGATGCCCTACAATATCCTGACGAATATAAATGACGCCCGGGACACTCAAATAGAAATCACAGACTGGGACACCGGGACACAAATGACGACGGGGACACAGGGAATATAAATGACGACCCGGACACAGGGACACAACTAAAACGTGGACGCCGGGGGGCACAGGGGGATATATAAATGACGACGGCAACAAAGGAAATGGTCGATTAGCAATCACCATCAACAAAGCTCAAGGGCAATCAATAGAATCATGAGGTATAGATCTGAATACGGATTGTTTTCCCATGGACCATTATGCGTTGCATGTTCAAGAGTCGGTAAACCTGGCAATCTATTTATATGCACAGACGATGGGACAGTTAAAAACATATATATATATATATATATATATATATATATATATATATATATATATAAATATATATATATATATATATATATATATATATATATATATATATATATATATATATATATATATATATATATATATATATATATATATAATATATATATATATATATATATATATATATATATATATATATATATATATATATATATATATATATATATATATATATATATATTCACAGGTGGGACATAGGGACACAACTACAATGGCGCGTAACGACTAACTATAACGACTAATAACTATAACGACTAACGACGTAACGTAACTAATATGGCGCCCCACAAACTAGGTGTTGAGGTCCAACAGCTGGTATATATATATATATATATATATATATATATATATATATATATATATATATATATATATATATATATATATATATATATATATATATATATATATATATATATATATATATATATATATATATATATATATATATATATATATATATATATATATATATATATATATATATATATATATATATATATATATATATATATATATATATATATATATATATTTATACATATATATATACGTATGTATATATATATATATATATATATATATATATATATATATATATATATATATATATATATATATATATATATATATATATATATATATATATATATATATATATATATATATATATATTATATATTTATATATATATAATTATATTACATATATATATATATATATATATAATATATATGTTTATATATATATATATATATATATATATATATATATATATATATATATATATATATATATATATATATATATGTATATATATATATATATATATATATATATATATATATATATATATTATATATATATATATATATATATATATGTAATATATATATATATATATATATATATATATATATATATATGTATATATATATATGTATATATATATATATATATATATATATATATTATATATATATATATATATATATATATATATATATATATTGAAATGTGGTTCTTCTTTCTTATTTCTCTTACATTATGTACAATATGTAAATTTGTATTATTGTCAATTAATATTGACAATAATACGGGACACTCTTTGAGTGTCCCGGTTGTCATTTATATTCCCTGTGTCCCGGTCGTCAATTGTGTCCCGGTCTGTAACTTCTCTTTCAATGTCCCAGTCGTCATTTATATTCCCTGTGTCCCGGTCGTCATTCGTGTCCCCGTTGTCCATGGGAAAACAATCTGTATTAAGATCTATACCTCATTATTCTAATGATTACCCTTGATCTTTGTTGATTGTGATTGCCAATCAAACATTCCCTGTGTCCCGGTCGTCATTTATATATTCCCCCTGTGTTCCCCGGCGTACCCGTTGTAGTTGTGTCCCTGTGTCCCGGTCGTCATTTATATTCCCTGTGTCCCGGTCGTCATTTGTTTCACGGTCTGTAATTTCGTCAGTCGATAAACATGACGTCAGTCAACAAACAACTTCATGACGGAATAATGCTCAATCCTTATAATGACGTCAGTCGACACACAAACATGACGTCAGTCAACACACACAAACAAACAACTTATTTTTACATATACATAAGATATATATATATATATATATATATATATATATATATATATATATATATATATATATATATATATATATATATGTATATTTTGATTTTGACAAACATTTTCATGAAAACATGAGAAACGACACATGACGTCAGTCAACAGACAAACAAACAACTTATTTTTATATATATAGATGTATATTTCTCAAAAGCAGCTTCATATTATTTTTAATTGACATGCTGAGATTTCCTATCCCGGAAAACGTTCAAGATCGGTCGAAATTTGTGAGAATTTGATAAGAGCTTTAGTTACAGACAAAAATCCATATCAGAATCAGTATTGATTCTGAGTTCGAAGTGAACACACCTGGATTAAATTGGATATTTTATGAACTTATTACTCCAGTAAGCCCTTTTAGCTCAAAAATTGCGAGCTATTTCAACTCTCGGCTGTAAGCTTTCATTGAATGAAAACTAGTTCATTATAGTTCAAGGTTTCGCAATAACTGGTTAAGGTTAAAATGACGTTTAACATTGACCAACATAACAGAATTACCAAAAGAAACTATTTGTGCAAAAAAATATAAAGAAAAAAATATTAAGTTATTATAATTGAATTATTTGAATCGGTAAAAGAAAATCATTTTATTTTACTAGTAAGCGACCATAAGAGGGGAGGTTTCTGTCGCAAGGGCCGTAGCACCTGCTTGGAGTGATTTCCCCTTTAAACTGCGGGGAATAGGAATTTTTGGATTCTTTTGCTCAATCTATGTTTTTCAAGCATGGCCTCAGCGTGGGCTATGAAATTTTTCCTGTTTGTAAGTTTAAGGACCTACCCAAATGCTGTGTTAGAAGCCAATAGCTAGACCATCTTCAGAACATCTGTCCCAGCATTCTCTTGAAATGTGCTAATTGTGGAGGGCCATACATATAAACAAAAGATGAACAATGCATTACCGATCCCAACTGCGAAAACTGATTGTATTCGTTGGCTTGTTATCTTTATTACTAACAATCTTTCGAGCTTACGTAAGCGTACTGCTTGTGATATAAGTAAAAAGATTCAGATTGGTTCTCCAAAAATTGTTGCAAACAGAGGGAAGCATAATAGACGTGCGCTAGATAAATTTATTCTAATTTCTGTGATCATTCTGTCCTTTTATCTTCAGGTTTTTTCCCCTTCTTAATAATGGTAATTTAGAAAGAATTCGGATAAATTATTCCAAATTTTGTGAATTTCTTCTGTATTTTCCACCTTGGAATAAAAACCAGACTCTTGTGTGAAAATTTTCAGTTCCTGATATAACTTTAAAGTGGAGATTCTTCACAAAAAACTCTCCAGTACAGCTTTTGCGCGCCTATGCCCTCACTACTGTCTTGTCCATTCTTTTCGTTCATTTTGTGTGTGTATTTGTTTTTCTCTTTGTGTTTTTTACATTTATTCTTACACCACCATATTTACTTTATGTATCGTGTGGGTGAGAAAAAAATAAAATAAATAAAAATATTAGTGATGTCATATTTTTTAGCATATTTCAAGAGCGTAAATAAGCCATTTTTTCCTAGAGAAGTGTTTTATCATTTTTAGTTTCTATGACAAAGGCAAAATTACGCAAGATATAGAGCTAAGTATAAAAAAAAACCAGTGTAATGAGTCTGATTACAATGGCGTAATGAGAAGTTTTAAAGTACCTAAAAGACAAAACTGAAAAGTAACAATTAATTTGCGATAATAATTCGCAAATGTAAATTTGCGAAAATATTTGAAAATGAACAACCTAGACCGTTAAATGTGACATAACCAATCAAATCAGCAGGGTCAGAGATCATTGAAAAAATATCTGAAGTAATGATAAACGAAAATGAAGAAGAAAAAAAATTACGGGCTGATTACTTGAGGAAACGATAATTAACTAAGAATCAAAAATAAAGTGAACAATGAATAAATAAGCAAGTAAAAGATCTGCTGGAGCAAAAATTACATGGAATCAAGATGAATGTGAAAAACAAAGAAATATGCGGTTGCAAGACATCTGACAACGAGGATCAGAACGAATTAAAAATGAAGTTAAAAACACAGGAATATATGGTTATAAGATATGTAGCAGCGAGAACAAGGAATTAAGCGTTTATGATATAATTGTCAGCGAAAAATACAAGTGACAGTGAAAACTAAGAGTGAAGAACAAAAACGTGGATGGTTAGCAGACACACGAAAGCAAGTATCAGAACGCGTCAAAAATGAAATTGAAAAACAAAGAATTGTTCTGTTAGAAGACAAGAGGCAGCAAGAATCATAAGGAGGCAAAAGTGCAAGCGAAGAAGAATGCAAGAAGAAGTGCAAGCAGAATGTTATTTCAGAAGAACAATCTCCATCGCAATCCTCAAAGGCAACAAACTACAGCTCAAATCCCCAGAAAAACCTACGAAGTTGAAGTAAACTACTCAAATTTTAATTGAAAGTAAATTTGTCCCTTTAACATTTTACATAATTACTGTGGAGCCCTCAATTTTCCTGAGACAAAAGTAGCAAACAAAAGTGATTTTTTTAAGATTGCTGCTAGCTTGGTAATATTGAATTTCCACCTCTAAAATTTCAAACTAACTAATTAGTTGGACTTTTTTAGGATGTCACTTGCTCTATAAAAAAGTTCAACAAACATATTTGAAACTTGAACTCGTGTTTTGCCATAGCTTCATTTGAACTACCTTCATGGGGACAAATGTACTTTTAAGATACGATGAAGAAGCTAAAAAGTACCCTACACGTCCTTTAAATTATAGGATTTTTTGTAATCTAATTTATCTCTTGTAAGAGATATTGCGAGACACAAACCTTTATGCCAAAAGTTTCGTAGAATGCAAGACGTAAAGAACGGTGTAAATCAACCTCCTGTTTTAATAGGACCTCAGCCTCAATTAGAAGACAAGTAAAAAAAAACTAGTTACTTTTCAACCGTTGTTTGTTTTTAAAACTTTTTAGTTAAGTTTCAGTATCGTAGTTTTTTTATATAGCACTGCCTTGGAAAGTTCTTACAACTTTTACTAAATCTTTATTCCGGACTGTCTTCTTCCGTTTCACATCTTCTTTTCTTCTCTCTTGCCCCAAAACCCTTATCTAGGTGGAAACTTTTAACATGGCAGGCCTTATTATTTCCGCAGTAAAACAAGTTTCTGTATATAGCATACAATTATGTGGTATATTCAAATCCGAAGAGAGCAACAGGGCTATAATATTAGACTTACCAATCCCTCAAGGCGCTATTAAGTGCACCTGAACGCTGTGCAATACTATAGTACACCTTAATGGTGCGTAATGGTATAGTACACCTGCATGTTACATGGTAGATGTATTTGAGATATCGGATGGTGGAGATTATGTAGGTGCAGTCATGGTTGCACTTATTAAAACAGAAAATAAGTCAATTTCGCGGCTTTGCAACGTAAATTATCCAATGACTCTATCATCAAAGGACGAGATGGTAAATAAAAAATGTGTTGGGTTTGTAAAGAGAAAATCGTTAAGGGCAATGCAGAAACGCCGGTCCGTGACCATAATCATTTAAGTCAACCTTTTTAATTGGGAGGGATTAACTTTCGTGGATTGGCACGTAAATCCTGTAATTTACATACTAAGCAATAATATTTTCCACCGGTTTCAAACCACAATTCCAAGTATAATTTGAAATTCATTAATAGCGGTGGCACGTTGGCAAAAAGGTAAAGTTGTAGAGGGTGCATGGTTAGATGAGTCTTTTTCATATAACATCATAACCAAATCATCTGAGAAGTTGCTGCTCTAAAATTTCAAATGGAATTTTTTTAAATGGTAATACGCGCTTGGATAAAACTCGTTCTTTGGATTCATATAGTTTTTTTGCCAAGTCATTAAACCAATTAACTCAAGTACAAAAAAGGCTACGATTTTTATAATTTTCCCCTTCTTAAATAGTGCTTCCCAGATGATGAAATGTATGATTTATTGACGATTGAGGGGAACTACCCGTATGAGTACTGCAGTTTCACCTCGAGGCTACGTGGGAAAAATTGTCGCCTATCGAAGCGCCTTACGATTTACTTCATGAGCGTCACGGCACCACTGCTGACTATGAATTCACAAAACAATTTGGCCAAGGGAGGGTTTAAGAAAGTGGAGGATTATTATAAAATAAACCTGGAAACTGACTTTCTGACGTTGTTGGATATTCTCTGTAAAAGCATGAATAAAATTTTTGAGGAATTTGAATTGGATTTGGGACATCGTTTTTGAAATCCTCATCTGGTGGTGGATTTAAGGCTAAAAATCAGCAAAAAAAGGTTTTACTACCAACTTGGATCAGCACTCATTTGTAGAGAGGTCAATGAAAGGAAGGCATGTTTTTCACGAACATCATATCCTGGAAACCGATCAGACTTAACAAGGCGCCGGTGAAAAGTCAAATAATGTATCACTACTTGGTCGTGGAGGATTTACAAATGGCTAGACAATTCTTGTGATCCGAGTTTCCCCGACATTTCCGTTGTTGAGGAAAACGGACCCCAAGGATGATTTTTCGAAATTGATGGTGAAATACCAGTGGAACTTTATGACTTGGTAAAGGATTTTGTTTTCCGATGCATAATCAGAACGGTGCCTAAGGAACAACTCAGTCCCAACAATATTTTTTGTAGAGCGTTGAGATATGGAATGGAGACCTTGAAAACAAAACCTTATTGCCAACCTTCACCCAAAACGGAATATTGCTATACACCACGTTCTTTTGGGGTGGATGATATGAAACGGTATCAACGGTGCTGGGAAAACATTAAAAAGATTCAAATTTGCAAGAGAATGCCTACAAAATATAAACTAAAATGTTGACATGAGTGTTTATAGAAACTATGAGAACAGTGTTATAAAAACATGAGAGTTTATGAGAATAATTTAGTTCCAAGAGTGAATTATATGGTCATTCACTCTTTAAAGATTAAAAACTATGCTGCTAGAGTCAAAAAAATGCCAGGTCAGTCATATTGGACAAATTCTATGCTTGGGTGGACGGTATGAGGGTACTGTCAAACGGCCATTATCTTTGTTTCGATCAAGATATATGCATTCAATATGGATAGACTCTCGATGTGGAGAAAATTCATTAGTTCTTTCTATTCCAACAGTTTTCAATAACAACAATTTTTTTTCTCAGTCTCCATCCCAGCAGTTTCAAGCTCAATAGTGTATTTTTGTTACTGTTTTTATAGTTTTTTTTTTTGCAGAAGGTGGTCTTGTTGTATTTTCAAAACTGTTTAAATATTATACTATTTTATTATGCTTATCTTGTGGTCAGCCTGGTCTTTGCAATTGGTTTACCAAGTTATTTTGCTCTACTGTACCCCGTGCTAAAAAAAATACATTACACCGGTTGGTGGAGATTTAATGTCTTCTTTGCTACACGTTTGGGGCTTTAGGAATGATTTTAAGGAAAGTTCTTCGCATAATTTTAGGTCCTTTGGCAATTGAAAAATTAAGAGCTAGTCAAAATAACATCAAGCTGCTTGTTTCACATACAATCGTGAATCCATGGCATATAGCAATGGTCTCGTACCTACCCTTTTAATTAGTAGATATATATGTTTATTTCTTGTTCTTTTCTGTATTATTAGACTTTTTTTTGTCCCCTTCCCTTTTTTTCTGACTTATATATTTTTTTTTTTATTCATAATTTGATTATCCATTATTATTAGTGTTTTTTGCTTTGTTTGTTTTATTAGTCGACTCCGAAGTCCGAATTCGGCCCTTTGAGGGCTGGTGATAGTGATTTTTTTGAAATAAATATCTTATCTCTCTTATCTTATCTTACCATCTCGCAATTTATCAATGGTAAAATTCCATCTAAACTTTTTTAGAATTTCGTAAAAAGTGTTAGTGCAATTGGATCATGGACAAACTCTCTAGTCAAATTTGAAATTTTAGAACTTCATCCCTTGTATGTAAAGTCAATAGAGTTCCTCATTACAATTTATCCTTTGTTAGATCATAACAGTTTTCACGAATTGACAATGCAATCTCTAGATTGAGGTTTGCAACTTTTGGAAACGGTATGACGGATGCAATGTTTGCAAAAACTCATGGTATAATTGTATTGGATTAGTCTAGTATTCAAGATATCTCAATATTTCTAATTTATATTACTCAATATTACTTAAGACAGTACTAAAGATTGTCCAAGCGGCCACTATACGTTTAAAATGTACCTTCGCTGAACTGTTGATGGAGAGTTGAACTGTTGATTTTCGTCCAACTTTGCTCAATGATATTACATATCTTGCAAAAATCTCGTCCCATTTATGGGTTAGCCGATACCCCCTTGTAACGTCTACTTCTAAGTAAGGTACTCTAGGTTTCAATTCGCCATTGCTAGGGCCTTCTTGTTCCAATAGATTAAAGCATCCATTGCAAAGAATCTTCAAAGAAAAATATCCTCTATCTCATCATACTGAACTCTTTTTTAATACTGAGGTAACTGAACCATTAGATCTAACATGTCGCGCATCGTGGACCTTCATAACCTGTTTTTGTTGGATTATAAAGGTTTAACGGAACAAAAACAAGTCAAGTGAGATCATGTTATCTTCTGAAGTAAATTTTGTACTATGATTAATTTTTTTACAACTGGAGATTCCCCACTTGTCTAGCAGACACTCAGCTCTAACAAGTCACGCAAGATTACATAACAACCATCTGCATCTTGATGAAAAAATTAGCATAGGTAAACAAACAATTTCCTTTATTTAACATACAGGTGTACTATGCGATTACGTAACATGCAGGTGTGCTTTAGTATTACATAGGACCCGGGTGCATGTAATAACGTCTTGAGGGGCCAGTAACTCCAATAGTATATCCCTAAGAATGTCATTAGATTTCTTGATAGCATACTACTAACCTGGGTCATTTTTTAGTTTTGGCAATGCATAATATCAAATGAAAGAGTGTTAGCTTATAGCAGTTACTATGTATGCTATATTGAAGAACTGGTGGCATTGATCAACTGGTGTGTTCCTGCTGAGGTCAGCAGTAATATACTCTGATGGAGTAAGTTCTGTTTGATTGAGCAGACAGTAAAATTCTAAGGGAAGTAAGAAAAATGTGTTTTTTTTAAACACATGTTTATTATCATTAATTTTCTCAGAATTTGGACTTTAAATATCAAATATATATAATTAATTCTGAGAATAAACATTTCGAATTTTGAGAACACAAGGAAGTTGAATGCCTCCAATTTAACCATATTTCGTTAGGAGTTAATTTATTTTGCGGTTTAGTTGTTTTTTATTTTTAAGTGCACCAAGTGCAACATGAAGATACAAACGAATTTTATTTGGAAAACTACCGAAATTTCGAAAACTTAATTGGAGCTTTCCAATCCCGTTTTACGGTTCCCACTTCCTGTAAAATTTTGAGTGAGCATCTTTTACCGTTTGGGAGCTTCAACAACGGATATTGGGGAAAAAAGATGTGTAAGCAATTGTGTTGCACCGCAAAAAAATTTTGTTGGAATAATAAATTTACAATCCAGATTATGCATTTACAAGCCAGTGTACCATAATAAAAATATAAAGGTTTTAAATTTAAACCAATGATGGAGCCAGCTATGGGGGATTAGCCCTGTTAAATTTTTACATACTCCAATAAAAACATTTCTTAAATGTAACTTCTTAGCCCAAAAATTAATTAATATTAGAGGCTTCCGTATATACACTAATAACTAGAAGATACTATACACCCCCTTACCTCCAAATTTCCCAAATTCTTACAAACTGCAAGCATTCGCTTTACTCCTTTAACGTTCAACTCAACAGCCCTCTTCAGCGGTTCATCAAAGCGAACTGTGGCAGCGCAATGAAATGCAACCGATACGGTGTCAGACATCATTTGCAAGTCCTGGGGAGATATTCCGAGTTCATCCTTGGATATATCTCCAGAAACTGGAATAACTTTGCCGAAAAATTCTGGATGATTTTGTCGAATATTGTCAAAAGCCTGAAAAATACACGATCTAATAAAATTCCTGTATAGTATTATTCGTTAAATAGATAACATCATCCATTATAGAATCGTATGCAAAGATTGAAAAAAAAAGTGTCGATATATTGATCCTTTACACCCCAAATACAAAAATAAGCAGATAAACATGTATAGTTTATAACATATATATATATATATATATATATATATATATATATATATATATATATATATATATATATATATATATATAATTTATACATACTTCAAAGGTCAGATTTGCACTTTACTGAAAAAAAAAAAAACACAAAAAAACTAACAAACAAGTGACCGTGGATTGTCAGTTAAATTGACATATACCGGCATTTCTTCGTTAAGGTTCCGATAATTCTATTTATGAAAGTAAAAGAGGTGAAAACATTTCAAACGTATTTTGTTTTTACTAAATCGCAAATCGTGTTCCGGTCCTGAAATGGGAAAGGGGTTATCAGCCCGACTCATGTTACTTTTTGCTCGTTTTGAGTTTGACTCGGCCATTTCTTTAATTTCTGTTCGTTCTGAGCTTCTTTTATTTAATAATAGTGGTTTTTGGTAGTTTTACGCTTGAAAGATTATTTGACTCTATTTTTGCTCATTCTTGGCTTAATGGAGCTCTTTAATTTTCTTTGAAAGACTTGTCTTTTGGAACAAGGTTTTAAAATTAATTTCTGCTCGTTTTTTATTGACATATCTTTCCTACGGAAAAAAATTATATATTCTTAGTTTTCTTCTATAAAGATCCATAGTACGGGTTTCTACTTGCATGTTGTAGGAACTTTTTCAACAATTTTTAATCATGACACAAACAATACTTTTTAATTTATTTTATAGGTTCTTAAGTTGAAGTAAAAGTAAAACTTATTATCAATCCCAAAAGAGTATATCTATGCTCTTTGACAACCTGGATACACTAACACTTTTTCATATAAAAGTAGAAGTAGTAATAGTAGTATCCCCAAATGTTTCAACTTAATACCCCCAGTCGTTCTCGATGTATTGCTGATGAGTCTTATTGGCAACCATTTAACACAGTGCCTTATGATTTACTTTTAAAGAAACATTTAGCCTTAAAGCAAACAGGGCCAATTGCACATTTGTGGGGAGTTGACAAACCTAATATCCCTAAAGACATAATTGCTGCACCGTTCTACTATGCTGAACAAAATGACTGTCTCAAAGTTTTGACTGGATGCGCTTGGAAGATAAACGGGCTTGAGAGAAGAACAGCATGCCGCCCAATCTTTTTGTACTCTTAACAAGGGCACCATACACTCACGCTGTAACTGGAGTGAAAGGAAGAGAACTTCCCTCTTCATATATCAAACAGTTCGTGGTAACGAACTGTAGTAAGGAGCGACCCGGCTCAATAGTAACCAAAACTCTAAAAAAATGAATTTTTATATCAATAGCTACATCAAAAGAATCGCATTTTAATGCTGATTTTAAATTTATAAGTTTCATCAAGTTTAGTCTTGCCCATCAAAAGTTACGAGCCTGAGAAAATTTGCCTTATTTAAGAAAATAGGGGGAAACACCCCTATAAGTCATAGAATCTTAACGACAATCACACCATCAAATTTAGCGTATCAGAGAACCCTGCTATAGAAATTTCAAGCTCCTATCTACAAAAATGTGGAATTTTGCATTTTTTGCCAGAAGACAAATCACGGGTGCGTGTTTATTTGTTTTTTGTTTTTTTTTTTTGTTTTTTTTTCCAGGGGTGATCGTATCGACCAAGTGGTCCTAAAATGTCGCAAGAGGGCTCATTCTAACGGAAATGAATAGATTTAGTGCCCTTTTTCAGTGACCAAAAAATTGGAGGGCATCTAGGCCCCCTCCCACGCTCATTTTTTTCCCAAAGTCAACGGATCAAAATTTTGAGATTGCCATTTTGTTCAGCATAGTCGAAAACCATAATAACTATGTATTTGGGGATGATTTACTCCCCCACAATCCCTGGGGGAGGGGCTGCAAGTTACAAACTTTGACCAGTGTTTACATATAGTAATGGTTATTGGGTAATGGTAAGTGTAGTAATGGTAAGTGTACAGACGTTTTCAGGGGGATTTTATTTTGTTTGGGGGGTGGGTTTGAGGGGAGGGGGCTATGTTGGAGGATCTTTCCTTGGAGGAATCTGTCATGGAGGAAGAAAAATTCAAGGAAAAGGGCGCATGATTTTCTAGCATTACTATAAGAAAACAATGAAAAATAAACATGAAAACATTTTTTCAAATGAAAGGAAGGAGTAGCATTGGAACTTGAAACGAACAGAGATTATTACGCATATGAGGGTTCTAAAAATACTTTAGCATAAAGAGCGAGGTATTTAGGAGGAGATAATTACCTCGCTCTTTATGCTAAAGTATGTTTAGTAATTTCAACTATTTATTCTACGGCCTTTCTGATTCAGGGGTCATTCTTAAAGAATTGGGACAAAACTTAAGATTTAGTGTTAAGAGCGTGGTATTAACGAGGATACAAACCCCCTTGTATACATAATAAAAATGTAAGATTATGAAAGTTTGTTACGTAAGTTGCTAATTTATATGTTACGTATATTTTTTACTAATAAAAACGTTCGTTAAAAATTAAAATTTCTAGTTGCCTTTTTAAGCAACCGAAAAATTGGTGAGCAACTAGGTCTCCTTCTCCACCCCTTATTTCTCAAAATCGTCTGATCAAAACTAAGAGAAAGCCATTTAGCCAAAAAAAGAATTAATATACAAATTTCATTTTAATAATTTATGTGCGGAGAGCCAAAACCAAACATGCATTAATTCGAAAACGTTCAGAAATTAAATGAAAAAAAAATGATTTTTTTAGCTGAAAGTAAGGAGCGGCATTAAAACTTAAAACGAACAGAAATTACTCCGTATATAAAATGGGTTGTCCCCTCCGCAATCCCTCGCTTTTTACTCTAAAGTTTGACTCTTTGCCACAATTCTACTTTTTAAAACAATTAAAAGCTTTAGCATAAAGAGCGAAGGATTGCGGAGGGGACAACCCATTTTATATACGGAATAATTTCTGTTCTTTTTAAGTTTTAATGTCGCTCCTTATTTCAGCTAAAAAAAATTATTTTTTTTTCTATTTAATCTAGTAAAAAGTGAAAATATTGGAAGTGAAACAAAGTAAAAAGGGAAAGTATCTAGTAAAAAAAGAAACAAAATGAAAACATTTTAAATATATATTTTATTGTCAGTAAAGTGCAGATTATGTTCTGGTCTTGAGAAGGCATGGGGGTTGTCACCCCTACTTGTATTAATTTTCACTCGTTTTGAGTTTGACTCAAAACGAAAACCAAATACATTTACCAAATACATTTACTAAATAAACCAAATACATTTAAAATGTAAATTTTTTAACTGTAATAAATTAAAATTATTAAAACTTTGAGCAATGTATATATCAGTATATTTATGCTAAATTGACTATTCACGGCCGTCCCAGTAAAGTGCAAATTATATCCTGGTCTTGAGAGGGTATGGGGGCTGTCAAAAACATAATTTCCAGACCTTTCAACTAAACTGAACAAAATGGCTATCCCAAAATTTTGATTAGATGTGTTCTGGGAATTGGTGAGCATGGATGAGGGTGCATATCTCCCTCTAATCTCTATTGACTAATAAAAATTACCCCAGTCCTTTCAGTTTCCAATCGAATTAGTCTTTTTCGAAGTTTCTACGAAAACAAACGGCCATCTCAAAATTTCTATATGATGCAATATGGGAAAATACAAGGTTTGGAGGTGGAAGGGTTATCCACCCTCTAATCGTACTGAATCTTAAAATAACTGCTAGAACTTCTGATTACCAATCCAGCAAGCCTCCTCCGAAGTTTATACAATTATCTTTTCTATATAAACCTTATACCCCCCTTGGGCATAACTGATCTTGCCCTGAGGGCTGTTGGGGGTGCTAATCCTCAAAAACATGATCTCCACACCTTTCAATTACGCTGAACGAATTGGATATTTAAATTTTTTTATTAAATGTGCTTGGAGAAATGGTGGGCGTTTGAGGGGGGTTAGTTGTTTACAATCATTTTCGACTATTAAAAGGGCACAAGCTCTTTCAATTTCCAATTAAGACAACAAAAGCCCATTTCAAAATTTTTATCACATGTATTTCGGGAAAATATGAGGTGTGGAGGGGATATTCACCCTTTGATCACTCTGAATTTTTCAAATGGGCACTAGAACTCTTGAAAACCAGTCTAATGATCCCCCTCTGAAGTTTATACCTCTTTTTCTATATATATCTTATACGATCCAGGGCATAAATTACAATCCTTGCCTTGAGGCGGTAGGGGGTTTGTTATTCTCAATGAAATAATTTCCGAACCATTCAACTACGTTGAACAAAATGGCTATCTCAAAAATGTTGATTGGATGTTCTGGAAGAAAAAGTGGTCATGGAAGGGGTTACTTGTCATCCAATCGCTTTCGACTATTAAAAAGAACATTTTCGATCGAATGAGTTCTATTCAAAATTCTACGCCAACAAATAGCAATCACAAAATTTATGTCAGAAGCATTTCAAGAAAATATGAGGCAGGGGGTATCCATCCTTTAATCACTCTGAATCTAATAAGGGCACTAGAAAATCTTATTTCCAACCAAAAGAGCCCCTTCCAGAGTTTACACCTGTTTTTACGAGTTTTATGATCCCAGGACACAACTTATAACCCTTACCTTGGAGACTGTGGGGGAGGGGTAGTTACGAGCTTTATTCCTCCAGGACATGACTTAGAACACTTTCCCTGAGGGCTGTGGGGAGGGAGCTGTTATCCTCAAAGACAATTATTTGACCTTTCGAATACATTCAACCAAATGGCTATCTCAAAATATTGATAGAATGTGTTTTGGGAAATGGTCGGCTTGGGAGGAGATTAGTTGCCCTCAAATAACTATCCACCATTAAAAACGGCACTAACTCTTTCAATTTCCAATCAATTGAGCCCTTTTTTAAGGTTCTACGACATCCCCTTCAACCCAAAGTGCCCTGGTCTAAACAAAAAAAAATAATTGTAATAATAATAATAATAATGATAATAATAATAATAATAGTAGTAACAATAAATAAATAAATAATACATTGTGCCTACATCGCTCTTTACTTAGGTAGCGCTATTGTGTTACCTATTATTGCTCGTTTTGGGTTTCATTTATTTATCGATGCTAATTGGTGGTAGTTTTACGATTGGTAATTATTTAATTCTACTTTTGCTCATTTTTGGTGTAATGGAGTTCTTTTTTTTCTTTGAATAATTTATTTTGTGAAAAAACTTTTTTCGTAGAGAATTGGCCGTTAGATTGATCCAATGTCTGGAATTGGCTAAAAACCAAGAAGTGGTCTACAGGTCAAAAAGGTAAACATTCTGATGCAGGACAGAGGGTTCGAGTTCCATTTATTATGGGCAGCGCATTAGTACTGCCTAAGTAAAGAGCGATGAGGCAAAATATATTATTATTTTGTTTGTTTTTTTTACCAGGGCACTTCGTATAAAAGGAGTTGTCGTAGAAACTTCAAAAGGGGACCACTTGATCGGAAATTGGAAGGGAAAGGGCTCTTCTTAATAGTCAAAAACTATTTATACCCCGCCCCCCCAAAAAACGCCCATCATTTCCCAAAAATATCCAATCAAATTTAAGATCGCTCTTTTATTAAAGGTAGTTGAAAAGTCCAAAAATTATGTCTTTGAAGATGACAACCCCTCCCCACAACCCTCAGGGTAAGGGTTATGATTAATATCCTGGGGCAAATAAAGTTTTTATAGAAAGGGGGCTTATATAAACCTCGCAGGGGGCTCATTGGACCGGTAATCAGAAGTTCTAGTTCCCTTTTTAAGAATAATGGTGATCGGAAAGCAGCTACTCCCCCCTCTACAAGCCTTATTTTTCCGAAACTCATCAGACAAATATTTTGAAATAGCCATTTGTTCTAAAAATAGTCAAAAGACCATAGGCGGCTCAACGGCACTGCCTAAGTAAAGTGCGATGTGGGCACATTTTTTTTAGCCCAGGGCACTTCGTATAGAAGAATTTGCCACAGTAACTTTGGAAGGGGCTTATTCAATTGAAAATTACAAGTTACAGAGCCGTTTCTAGTAGTCACCCCCTACACCCATCATTTCCCCAAATATATCCAATTAAGCTTTGAGACAGTTATTTTGTTCAGCGTAGGTGAAAGGTCCAGTAATTAAGTTCTTAAGGATTAAACCCAACACTAAAGCCTTCATGGAAAGGGTTGTAAGTTGTGTCCCGAGGGCATATAAGGGCTTATACAAATAAGGTTTTTATGAAAATGATGGTCACACAAGGTTTGGAGGGGGCTCATTTGATTGTAAGTTTAAAGTTCTAGTACCCTTTTTAATAGTTAAAAATGATTGGAGAGTAACCAAAGCCCCCCCCCCGTCACCCATCATATCATCAAAAACTTATCAAAATTTTGAGATAGTAACTTTGCTACGCATATTTGAATAGTCCAGTATTTAAGTCTTTGGGTATGCTCCCCCTCCCCTCTCCAGGAACCTCATGGTAGGGACTATAAGCTATGCGTTAAAATTCAAGGTTTCTATGGAAATGGTGGTAGGTTAAAATTTGTATGTAGGTCGGTTGATTAGAAATCAGCATTTTTAGTGTGGTTTTTAAGAGTCAAAAGGGATAAGAGGGCAACAGGTACCCAATCTTATTTTCTTCTTTTCGTCCGTCTGCTTTTCTCTAAATGCACCCGACAGAAATTTTGAGATAGTCATTTTGTTCAAAATAGTCTAAATATTTTATTAAAGGGCCTTTGGGGTTGAAATAACCCCTTAAAACCTAGGAGCAATGGTTGTTAGTTATACCCCAAAGGCATATAAGGCTTTTATTGAATGGGTGGTTGTACAAACTTTTAATAGGGCTCATTTCGTTGGAAATTGGAAATTATAGTGCTCTTTTTAAAGTCAATGTGAATTGAGGACAACCTTCCCCTATCACAACAATCATTTAAAAAAAACTCCAATTAAAATTTTGAGCCTTCTACTTTCTTCAGCATTGTTTAAAGACCTCTCTCTCTCTCTTTCTCTTTAGAAAGAGTTGAAAGGGTTCGACTCTTTCTCTTAACTCTGTTTTTAAAATAGTAAAAAACTTTAGCGTAAAGAGCGGGGCGTTGAGGAGGAAAGGCTCCTTTCATATACGGAGTAGTTTCTGTTCGTTTTAATGCTCCTTACTTTAATGTAAAAAACTTGTTTTTTTTTATTTAACTTCTGAACGTTTTTGAATGATGCATGTTTTGATTTTGGCTCTCCGCAGATAAATAATTAAAACGAAGTGTGTATATTTAATTCTTTGGCTAAATGGCTTTCTCATAGTTTAGATCGAATGATTTTGAGAAAAAGGGAGCGGGGGAGGAGGCCTAGTTGCCCTCCGATTTCTTGGTTACTTAGAAAGGCAACTAGAACTTTTAATTTTTTGGGAATGTTTTTATTAGTAAAAGATATACGTAACTAATAAATTAGCTTACGTAACGAACTTCTCTATTCTCATGTTTTTATTACGTATTTGAGGACGCTCTTTACACTAAAGCTTAAATTTTGCACCATTTAAAAACAATATGAACCCTGAATCACAAAAGCCGTAGAATACATAGTTGAAATTACTAAAAATACTTTAGCGTAAAGAGCGAGGTCTTAGGAGGAGGTGAGCCCATCATATGCGTAATGATTTCTGTTCGTTTTAAGTTTTAATTCTACCCCTTACTTTCAGTTGAAAAAACTTCTCAGATTTATTTTTTCATTGTTTTCTTTTAAATAATGCTAGAAAATCCTGCGCTCCGTTCATGGAAACTTTCTTCCCCCATGATAAATTCCTCCAAGGAAAGTTCCTCCAACATATTCCCCTCTTCTCAACCCCCCACCCCCCCCCCGAACCAAAAAATCTCCCTGAAAACGTCTGTACATTTCCAAACAACCCTTACTATATATAAGCACTGGTCAAAGTTTGTAACTTGTAGCCCCTCCCACGGGTACTCTGGGGGAGTAAGTCGTCCCCAAAGACATAGTTGTAAGGTTTTTCGACTACGCTGAATAAAATGGCTATCTCAGAATTCTTATTTAATTCAGAATTTTAATTAAAAGGGGGCCTAGGTGCCCTCCAATTTTTTTTTGTCACTAAGTGCCTTAAAAGGGCACTAGAACTTTTCATCTCCGTTAGAATGAACCCTCTCGCAAGTTTCTAGGATCACTGGGTCGATACGATCACCCCTAGGGGAAAAAACAAAAAAACAAACAAATAAACACGCATCCGTGATCTGTTTTCTGGCAAGACCTGCAAAATTCCACATTTTTGTAGATAGGAGCTTGAAACTTCTACAGTAGGGTTCTCTGATACGCTGAATCGGATGGTGTGATTTTTTTCAAGATTCTATGACTTTTAGAGGTTGTTTCCCCCTATTTTCTAAAAAGAAGGCAAATTTCCTCAGGCTCGTAACTTTTGATGGGTAAGATTAAACTTAATGAAACTTATTTATTTAAAATCAGCATTAAAATGCCATTCTTTTGATGTAGCTATAGGTATCAAAATTCCATTTTTTAGAGTTTTGGTTACTATTGAGCCGGGTCGCTCCTTACTACAGTTCGTTACCACGAACTGTTTGATATTTGTACGCCACTACTACAACTACCACCACTACTACTGTTTCAAATAGTGCTACTATAGCCACAGTATTGCTTTCAAAATATTGTGGGGAAAATTGAAATAAATCAAAAGACACTATGTACATTCACATTGTCCAAATAGCTTATCTCAAGAAGGAATTTGAGTATTTAGTGGAAACTTTCAGAAAATGCTTAAAGCGGAAGATTAATTGAGCAAAAGACAGTTTATACATGCTACTACTAATACTAATACTGCTGCTACGTTTCATATTAATACTACTGCTGCTACTTCAACTGTTCATTATAACTACTTGCAAGGCTAAGAGTATCGAGACGAAAATCACAGCAGTACATAAATATACAGGCTATCAAAAAGATATATCAGCAATTTCATAGCCACATCTATTTGTATTAAGTTAAAAGTTCCAAGACTGAGAATAATGTTCTCAAATATTGAGAAATAATGTGAGAATAATGTTCAAATCCGCAAAATAAAATACATATACTAATAATGCTACCACTGTTCTTGTTCGTGTCAGGTGATGACGCTAAGGGTGTTAATGTGAAACTTTTAGGGAACGTTTATGGGAAGTCTTAAGTACACAAAAATCTATATGCATGCAGATTTTCAAAAGGCCATATAAGCAATATCATAGGTGGCGCCGCTCTATAAAAGCAAGAAACATAATTCAAACTTCTAAAGGAGCTAATTCGATTAAGGACTGTAAGTTTGGTGGCCTTTTTAAGAGTAAGAAGAGATTGGAGTGCAAGCATCCCTCCTCATAAGCCCTTTCATTTCACAGACACATCCAACTAAAATTTGGAAAAAGCCACTTTGTTCAGCCAAGTAGTAAAGTACATCAGCTAGGTCTCTTGAGATATTGGGTATGTCAACCCTCCAGAGTTACGTAATTGGCCCATTATGCTTAAAAACCCAGTGTTTTTTTTTTTATTAAATAAAAAAGCACTGCGTGTATAGTAGCCACTAAGAAACCCCAGCAATATATCTGGAATTACTGGGGTATTTATTTAAAACTTTCAGGACTCCTACTGTTGTTACTTCTTCTCTTAAAAGTTAAATAAATCAAAAGAGTGTAAGTGCATCCACGTTGTCAAAGAGCATAAACAGAATTTCTTTTGAATGATGTTAAGTTTTATTTTTCAGATCAACTTGAGAGCTATAAACTTAAATTAAACAATATATTTGCGTCAGGGTTAGAAATTGTTGAAAAATTTTCTCCAACATACGAATAGCAAGGCAAACTATGGATCGCTTTAGAAAAAAAAGAAACGATTTAAAATATTATTTTTTCTATGGAAAAGGCTATGTCAATGAAAAACAAAAAAAAAAATTAAAAAAAAAACTTTTCCCACAAAATTTTTCCCACAAATAAAGAAAAGTAAAGAGCTCCACTAAGCCAAAAAGGAGCAGAAATAAAGTCAAAATTGAAATACCCTGCCCAATTTGGTTAGGTGCTTAATACGGTACTTTTAAGCAGGGTTTTATTATAATGGTAAAGAGGGGCCCAGAGGCCATAATAAACAAAGGTTTAAAAAGTAATGTGATGTTAACTATTCTACAGGTTTAACTATATAATTTATACAGATAAATTGTAACTATAAAACTGACCTTTCTATGGTTTTAACTAGACTGAAAAGTCTCTTGTAAAAACTCTAGGGTTAAAAACTCTAGATCTTTAATCCTTATAAGAAACCCCCTAGAAAATGGCGATAGATCATTTCTTTGCACCGATAGCTATGATTTATATCCTCTTCTTTTCTTTTTTTAATTCTTCCTCTTTTTTTATCAAACAGTTCGTGGTCACGAACTGTAGCAAGGAGCGACCCGGCTCAACAGCAAACAAAACTCTAAAAGACGAATTCTGATACTATAAGATACATCAAAAGAATCGGACTTTAATGCTGCTAATGTGTTTAATCAAATTTAGTCTTTGCCATCAAAATTTCAGAGCCTGAGAAAATGTGCCTTATTTTGGAAAATAGGGGGAAACAACCCTTAAAAGTCATAGAATCTTAACGCCACCAAATTACACCATCGCATTCAGCGTATCAGAGGACTCTACTGCAAAATTTTCAAGCTCCTATCTACAGAAATGTGAAACTTCCTACTTTTTGCCAGAAGATCGATCACGGGTATTTTTTTTCCAGGGTTCATCGTATCAAACAAGTGCTCCTAGAATGTCGCAAGAGGGCTCATTCTAAGTTCTAGTGCCCTTTTTAAGTTACCAAAATAACTGGAGGGCATCTTGGCCCACTCCCACGCTCATTTTTTCTCAAAGTCAACGGATCAAAATTTTTAGAACATAGTCGAAAACCATAATAACTATGTCTTTTGGGATGACTTACTCCCCCACAGTCCTGGGGAAGGGGCTGCAAGTAACAAACTTTGACCAGTGTTTACATTCAGTAATGGTTATTGGGAAGTGTACAGATGTTTTCAGGGAGATTTTTTTGGGTTTGGTGGGGTTGAGTGGAGGGGGCTATGTGGGAGGATCTTTCCATGGAGTAATATGTCACAGGGGAAGTGAAATCCAATGAAGGGGGTGCAAAAAAAAAATCAAAAAATAAACATGAAAAAAAATTTCAACTGAAAGTAAGGGGCAGCGTTAAAACCTAAAACGAGCAGAGATTATTACGCATATGAGGGATTCTTCTCCTCCTAAATACCTCGCTCTTTATGCTAAAGAATTTTTAGTAATTTCAGCTATTTATTCTACGGCCTTTCTGATTCAGGGGTCATTAGTAAAGAATCGCGACAAAATTTAAGCCTAGCGTAAAGAGGGAGGTACTAACGAGGGAAAAAACCCCCTCATAAACATAATAGAAATATAAGGACATAGAAGTTCCTTACTCAAGTTAATTCTTAAGCTACGTATATTTTTTACTAATAAAAACGTTCGTTAAAAATTTCTAGTTGCCTTTTTAAGTAACCAAAAAATAGGAGGGTAACTAGAGCTCCTCCCCCGCCCATTTTTTCTCAAAATCTTCTGATCAAAATTAAGAGAAAATTATATAGCAAAAAAAAGAATTAATATGCAAATTTCATTTTAATAATTTTTCTGCGGAGAGCAAAAATGAAACATGCATAAATTCAAAAACGTTCAGAAATTAAATAAAAAAAAACTAGTTTTTTAACTGAAAGTAAGGAGCGACATTAAAACTTGAAACAAACAGAAATTACTACGTGTATGAAAGGGGCTAAAGTTTTTTGACTGTTTAATATAGTAGAATTGAGAGAAAGAGTCAAACTTTATCGTAAAGAGTGAGGCGTTGAGAAGGGAACAGCCCCTTTCATACACGTAGTAAATTCTGTTCGTTTTAAGTTTTAGTGTCACTCCTTACTTTCAGTTAAGAAAAAATAGTTTTTTTATTTAATCTTAACAAACCAGTGGTTGTAGACTATCGAAAAATGTTTGTTTTTATAAAAATGACATTTTCAGGGCTCTTTAAAAAAAGAAGAGATCCCACTAGAGCAAAGATCTATTTTCTGGCCTTTTCAGTCATAGAACTGAAATTTTCACCCAAAGAGCAAAAAAAGTTGCCAACTCCTAAGGATTCTAATTTCCTTTTCAAACAGTTCGTGGTAACGAACTGTAAAAAGGAGCGACCCGGCTCAATAGTAACCAAAACTCTAAAAAATGGAATTTTGGTACCAATAGCTACATCAGAAGAATCGCATTTTAATGCTAATTTAAAATATATAAGTTTCATCAAGTTTAGTCTTACCCATCAAAAGCTGGGAGCCTGAGAAAATTTGCGTTATTTTAGAAAACAGGGGGAAACACCCCCTAAAAGTCATAGAATCATAACGAAAACTACACCATCAGATTCAGCGTATCAGAGAACCCTACTGTAGAATTTTCTAGCTCCTATCCACAAAATGTGGAATTTTATATTTTTTGCCAGAAGGCAGATCACGGATGCGTGTTTATTTGTTTTTTTTTTTTCCCCATGGGTGATCGTATCGACCCAGTTGTCCTAGAATGTTGTGAGAGGGCTCATTCTAATGGAAATGAAAAGTTCTAGTGCCCTTTCAAGTGATAAAAAAATGGAGGGCACTTAGGCCCCCTCCAACACTAATTATTTTCCCAAAGTCAATGGATCAAAATTCTGAGATAGCCATTTTATTCAGCATAGTCGAAAAACCTTGTAACTATGTCTTTGGGGACGACTTACTCCCCCACAGTCCCCGTGGGGGGGGGGGTTACAAGTTCAAAACTTTGACCAGTGCTTACATATAATAATGGTCAATGGGAAGTGTACAGGCGTTTTCAGGAGGATTTTTTGGTTGGAGGCAGGGGTTGAGAAGGGGGGATATGCTGGGGGAACTTTCCATCGAGGAATTTGTCATGAGGGAAGAAAATTTCCATGAAGGGAGCGCAGGATTTACAAGCATTACTTAAAAAAAAAAAATGAAAAAACAAATATGAAAAAGTTTTTTTTCAGCTCGAAGTAAGCAACTTAAACTTAAACGAACAGAACTTAAAACGAACAGAAATTATTACCCATATAAGGGGCTCAACTCCTAATACCTCGCTCTTTACGCTAAAGTATTTTTAGTAATTTTAACTATTTATTCTGCGGCTTTTGTGATTCAGGGGTCATTCTTAATGAATTGGGACAAAATTTAAGCTTTAGTGTAAAGAGCGAGGTACTGACGAGGGGGCAAACCCCCTCATATATGTAATAAAAACATGAGAATACAAAAGTTCTTTACGTAAACTATTTTATAAGTTACGTATATCTTTTACTTATAAAAAGATTCGTCAAAACTTAAAAGTTCTAGTTGCCTTTTTAAGTAACCGAAATTCGGAGGGCAACTAGGCTTCCTCCCCCGCTCTTCTTTTCTCAAAATCATTCGATCAAAATTATGAGAAAGCCATTTAGCCAAAAAAATATATATACAAATTTCGTTTTAATTATTCCTCTGCGGAGAGCCAAAATCAAAACATGCATTGATTCAAAAACGTTCAGAAATTAAATATAAAAAAAACAAGTTTTTTTAAATGAAAGTAAGGAACGACATTAAAACTTAAAACGAACAGAAATTACTCCGTATATGAAAGGGGCTTTTCCTCCTCATCCCCAAGCTCTTTACGCTAAAATTTTTTACCGTTTTAAAATGCAGAGTTTAGAGAAAGAGTCAAACTTTAGCGTAAAGAGCGGGAGGTTGAGAAGGGAAAGCCCCTTTCATATACGGAGTAATTTCTGTCCTCTGCAATCCTCCGCAATTCTTCGCTCTTTACGCTAAAGCTTTTAATTGTTTTAAAAAGCAGAATTGTGGCAAAGAGTCAAATTTTAGCGTAAAGAGCGAAGGATTGCGGAGGGGACAACCCATTTCATATACGGAATAATTTCTGTTCGTTTTAAGTTTTAATGTCGCTCCTTACTTTCAGTTAAAAAAAATAGGTTTTTTATGTAATTTCTGAACGTTTTTGAATTAATGCATGTTTGATTTTGGCTCTCCACACATAAATTATTTGAAATTTGCATATTAATTCCTTTTTTGGCTAAATGGCTTTCTCTTAGTTTTGATCAGACGATTTTGAGAAATAAGGTGTGGGGAAGGAGGCCTAGTTGCCCTGCAATTTTTCAGTTACATAAAAAGGCAGCTATAAATTTTAATTTTTAATGAATGTTTTTATTAGTAAAAAATACACGTAACTTAAGAATTAACTTGCGTAACAATTATATTCTTAAATTTTTATTATGTATATGAAGGGGTTTGTACCCTTGTTAATACCTCGCTCTTTACACTAAATCGTAAGTTTTGTCCCAATTCTTTAAGAATGACCGATGTAGAATAAACAGTTGAAATTACTAAAAATACTATAGCATTAAGAGCGAGGTATTCATCTCCTCCTAAATACCTAGCTCTTTATGCTAAAGTATCTTTAGAAACCCTCATATGCGTAATAATCTCTGTTCGTTTTCAGTTTCAATGCTACTCCTTACTTTCAATTGAAAAAACTTTTCCATGTTTATTTTTTCATTCTTTTTTTTATAGTAATTTTAGAAAATCCTGCGCCCTTTTCATTGAATTTCTGTTCCCCCATGACATATTTCTCCAAGGAGAGATCCTCTCACATAGCCCCCTCCTCTCAACCCTACCCCCCAAAACCAAAAAAAAATCCCCCTGAAAACGTCTGTACACTTCCCAATAACCATTATTATATGTAAACACTGGTCGAAGTTTTTAATTTGCAGCCCCTCCCCCAGGGACTGTGGGAGAGTAAGTCATTCCCAAAGACATAGTTATTATGGTTTTTGACTAGGCGGAACAAAATGGTTATCTCAAAATTTTGATCCGTTGACTTTGGGGAAAAAACGAGCGTGGGAGGGGGCCTAGGTGCCCTCCAATTTTTTGGTCACTTAATAAGGGCACTAGAACTTTTCATTTCCGTTAGAATGAGCCCTCTTGCGACATTCTAGGACCACTTGGTCGATACGATGACCCCTGGAAAAAAAAAATAAACACGCACCCGTGATTTGTCTTCTGGCAAAAAAAATACCAAATTCCACATTTTTGTAGATAGGAGCCTGAAATTTTTGCTAGAGGGTTCTCTGATACGCCAAATGCGATGGTGTGATTTTCGTTTAGATTCTATTAATTTAGGGGGATTTTCTCACTATTTTCCAAAATAAGGCAAATTTTCTCAGGTTCTTAACTTTTGATGACAAAGATTAAATTTCATGAAACTTATATATTAAAATCAGCATGAAAATCCGATTCTTTTTATGTATATTTTAGCTTCAAAATTCCGTTTTTTAGAGTTTCGTTTACTATTGAGCCGGGTCGCTCCATACTACAGTTCGTTACCACGAACTGTTTGATTTATTACATGTATTTAATATACCACCTTCTGAATTACCGACAAAGATAAGCAAGCACTTACTGCTGCTGACAACAAATCCTGTAGTCTATTCTTAGGGTCTTGTCCTGCTTTTGGACGTATTAAAACATATACATTTTTCAGTCCTGGGCAACTTCGAAGTAGCTTTTCAATCAAAATCTTTCCAAAAAATCCAGTACCTCCAGTAACAAATACAGATCGGTCACGATAAAAATTGACAATCTCAGATGCCATGTTCTCTTTCAGGCTTATTATATTACTGATTTGTAAGCATAGAATTTTTGTAGTTTTAAGATCTACGCTTTACTTTATGGGGTCATTCACTTCTCTTGGTAAATTTCCGAAAAACATAAAAATTTAATGATTAATTTTAGTATTTCTACCCAGCGGGTCATAGCTTGCTACTCACTACTTCAATACACTTAGTTTTATGGCAAACCAAACCAGAAAATATTACCTATTCTACGATCAGTGTTGTCATTATAGTAACAAATGCACTGTCTGGTACATTCTTGTACCATGTTTCCATGTTTCTAAAGTGTATTTTTAAATGTGTGCATTTCTATTTTGTAGTGAAGAACTTATATTCAGTATTTTCCAGTTCTCCACTTCCTCTTGACGTAAGGATAGACAAATCCTGAGTTCAATACAGTTTGCAATTCGAAGCACTTATTGAATTTGAAGTACTTATTGAATGAGCAGCTGTAAATAAAACCCAAGAATCACATTAAAAAATATGTTCTAAATTCTTATTTAACCGGAATCAATTAGCTTGTTTCGTTTTGTTTCATTTATCAGTCCTGATTGAACTTCATGGAAGTAATGATTCTAAGACTGCTAAAAGATTTTAGTTTTAAGCAGCTTTTCAAAAGGGCATAGCAGTAATAAATCTGGAACAGATTAGGGTATGTCCAATTTAATCCATTAAAAATTTAACTTTAAAAGATAGTACTTGAATCTTTCAGAAGGGAAGCAGTCTTTTTTTCAACCGAACTTGATTAAGATTACAAACGAAAGTATAAAAATATTATGGCTGAGCTCTATCAAAATATTAAGATTTTGGAACAAAAATATTTCTTTGCTCTAAAGCACAAGGAAAATTTAGTATGGATAAAATAATGAAATGTCTTGAACTAAATATCCCTTCACAAAGATACCATAGCAGAACCCCCAAAAGAAGTAGTAACTGCTGGTCGTGATTTAGCATCTTATATATATAAGAAATCCTCTCATAGTGTAGCTAACGTGCCTTTTTTTAGAATCCGGTATGGTAATCAAATAAGTTTATGTATCAATTAATTCATTTGTAAAAATATATTCTTCATAAATATTATATAATATATATGTCTTAATATTCTTCAATTTATGTCTTTATCACTGTGTGCAGTTTTAAAAAGTTGGATCTTAGGCCCCAATGACTGTATATCATGGTTGCAGCAGTAGCTACGACCTAGTAAAGAGCGAAACGCGGCCCATAGTAACCAAAAGCTAAAACACATGTTTCAAAAAAAAATTACCGACGCACAAAATTGTCACTTGACACTGATTTAGAATGGTAATAATTATCTCGGTTCATATTAAAGGTAAAAATTTATTGCAGAAAAATCTATGGCGATTTAAAAAAAAAGCCTGAAATCTCTCAAAAATGCCGTCAGATCTAAATGAAAATTGAAGCCTTGGAATAGGTATAGGCAAAAACTTTGTATTGGAGAATTCAAGTCATCAATATTGAACAACGAGGAAAATCACATTTGCATGGGTAGCCAGAGTTGTATGGGTAGCACTGATGTGTCTTTTTTTTACACGGGCTAGCAGGTTGCCAGAACATCAAAGGGAGATGCTTAGTTACTCATGTAAAAGACATTGCTCGTTATATACGTTCTTTTTTATAAGTGCCACCATCTGCAAGCGCTTAATGGCACTAGAAATTACGCCTTTGGTACCCTTGCTTAACAGGATAGGGCTAGTGGGCTACCAGATTATCTTAGAGAGATGTTTCATAGCTCATATAAAAGCTATTGTTCACATCTACGTCCATTGTATATTTAAACCATGTACAAGTGCCAAATGGCACTAAAAATTATGCTTTTGATATCATGTCTTAATTGAAAAAAAATGGGGCTATTGGGCTACCAAAACTTGTAGAGAGATAATTAATGGCTTATCTAAAAGCTATTGCTAATACCTAAGTGCTTTTAATTAATTCTACCAACTGTAAGGGCCATATGATACTATAAATGGTACTTTTGCTGCTATTTCTAAAGTTGAAAAGCTGAGAAGTATAAACCGGCACCGTTGTAATATCAATTATCTAAAACCATTAAATGAGGGTTTACAATTACTCCTACTTTATACTCCGCCTCTCAGCCTCCTTAGTAAGCTTTGTAAATGGTCTGCTCACCAGCAGGCTACTAAAACATTAGCAGGGCTAGCAGGCTATCATTTCATTGTAGAGAGATATTTAATGACTCGTTTATAAGCTATTACTAATATCTACGTGTCTATATATATATATATATATATATATATATATATATATATATATATATATATATATAAATAAGTTGTTTGTTTGTGTGTCTGTCGACTGACGTCATGTCTGTGTGTCGACTGACGTCATGTTTGTCGACTGACGTCATTATAAGGATTGAGCTGTATGTCATCCTGAAGTTGTTTGTCGACTGATGTCATGTTTGTCAACTGATGAAATTACAGACCGGGACACCGGGACATAGGGAATATAAATGACGACCGGGACACTCAAAGATAAATTACAGACTGGGACACCGGGATACAAATCACGACCGGGACACACGGAATATAAATGACGACCGGGGCACAACTACAACGGGGACGCCGGGGGCAAAGGGGGGATATATAAATGACGACCGAGACACAGGGAATGTTCGAAGAGAAATTACAGACCGGGACACCAGGACACAGGGAATATAAACGACGACCGGGACACAGGGAATATAAATGACGACCGTGACGCAGGGGTACAACTACCACAGGGACTCCGGGGGCACAGGGGGATATATAAATGACGACGGGGACACAAGGAATGTTCAATTAGCAATCACTATCGACAAAGCTCAAGGGCAATCATTAGAATAATGAGGTATGTATATTCGCAAGTTTTACGTAGTTAAACACATATATATATATATATATATATATATATATATATATATATATATATATATATATATATATATATATATATATATATATATATGTGTATATATATATATATCTATATATATATAAAAATAAGTTGTCTGTCTGTGTGTCTGTCTGTCTGTCAGGTGACGTCATGTTTCTGTGTTGACTGACGTCATCAAGTTAGTTGTCGTCATTTTTGTTATGACGGTGACGTCATTAATGGTATTTAAGACATGCGTTCACGGAAAAATGTTTAATTGTAAAATGACTGAAGAACCTACAATGGCAACAGCCGAGGAAGCTGCTCAAAGAGTCTATGCCAAAAAACTTGCTGCTGATAGAGAAAGTAAGAAAAGAAAGCGTTCCGAGGAATCACAAGAACAGCAAGAAAACAGGCTTGCGGCTAAAGAACGCAAAACCGCGCAGTTAGATGAAAATCCACCTGGACAGCGAGAGTCAAAACATATCAAAACTGAAAATGATAGCGATGATGATTGGGTTTGGGATTTTGACTTCGATAAGGTCATCAATGCCTACCAGATTTAAGTTAAAAAACAAAGGTTCGTCGATATGTACTTCATAGTGACGCTGAAAAATAAAGAAGAAAAAGAAAATTGAAAAAAGAAAAAAGGTAAAAAACTAAAAAAAAACTAAAAAGAAAAAACACTCAAAGAGAAATTACAGACCGGGACACAAATGACGTCCGAGACAGAGGGAATATAAGTGACGACCGGGAACCTCAAAGAGAAATTACACACTGGGACACCCTGACACAAATCACGACCGGGACACAGGGAATATAAATGACGACCGGGACACAGGGACACAACTACAACGGGGACGCCGGGGGCACAGGCAGGATATATAAATGACGACCGGGACACAGGGATTGTTCGAATAGAAATTACAGACCGGGACACCGGGACGCAAATCACGACCGGGACACCGGGACACAGGGAATATAAATGACGACCGGGACACTCAAAGAAAAATTACAAACTGGGACACCGGGACACAAATGACGACCGGGACACAGGGAATATAAATGACGACCAGGACACAGGGACACATCATTAGAATAATGAGGTATAGATCTGAATACGGATTGTTTTTCCCATGGACAATTATATGTTGCATGTTCAAGAGTCAGTAAACCTGACAATCTATTTATATGCACAGACAATGGGACAGCGAAGAATGTTGTATATTCGCATGTTTTACGTAGTTAAAAACATATATTTATATCTATCTCTATTCACAGATGGGACACAGGGACACAACTACAATGGCGCGTAACTAATATGGCGCGTAACGACTTACGCGCGCGGGGGGGCTTGGGGGGGCGCGAAGCGCCCCACCAACTAGGTGTTGGGGTGGCGCGAAGCGCCACCCCAACAGCTAGTATATATATATATATATATATATATATATATATATATATATATATATATATATATATATATATATTCACAGGTGGGACACAGGGACACAACTACAATGGCGCGTAACTAATATGACGCGTAACGACTTGCGCGCGGGGGAGCTTAGGGAGGGGGAAGCGCCCCCACCAACTAGGTGTTAGGGTGGCGCGAAGCGCCACCCCAACACCTAGTATTTGATAAGTTCTACCATCTGTAAGTGTCATCATCGCTGCAACACTAGCTTAGACTTTCAAGTTTTTTGTATATTCGCATGTTTTACGTAGTTAAAAATATATATTTATATCTATCTCTATTCACAGATGGGACACAGGGACACAACTACAATGGCGCGTAACTAATATGGCGCGTAACGACTTACGCGCGCGGGGGGGCTTGGGGGGGCGCGAAGCGCCCCACCAACTAGGCGTTGGGGTGGCGCGAAGCGCCACCCAAACAGCTAGTATATATATATATATATATATATATATATATATATATATATATATATATATATATATATATATATATATATATATATATATACATTTTTAAACAAAACTGACCAATGAGAAATATATACATTTTTAAACAAAACTGACCAATGAGAAATAATTGCCACCTGGCACTGATACACGAACTGTTGTTTCGGTTAATCTTAAAAATAAAACTTTATTGAAAAGATAAATTTATAGACATTTTGAAAAGCTGCCCAAAATACCTAAAAAACGGTACCAGATCGCAATGAAATGTGCACAAGCAATGTGCACCAGAATCAACTAGGCCATGAGAGAGATGAAAGACCATGCATAAGATGATTCAAGTCCTCCACCTTGTAGTAAAAGGCGACTTAGTAAAAGGCGAACCATAGCCCATAGTAACCAAAACTTGAAAAGCATGTTGAAACAAAATTGACTAATAAGAAATAATGGCCACCTGACACTGATATACGAACTGTTATTTCGGTTAATCTTAAAAATAAAACTTATTGCAAAAAAAATTATGGAGATTTTGAAAAGCTGTTCTCAAAAACGGTACCTGTTCGTAATGAAATGTGCAACAGAAATGTGCACGAGAATCAACTCGGTCAAAGACCATGCATAAGATGATTCAAGTCCTCCACCTTGAACAACAAAGAAAATCATAGGGTAAAATTATAGCAGTTCATATAACTGGTTTATCAATAAAGCGAATATACCACTCGATGCCTTTTTTTGTTCTTTACGAATATAATGATTGCTTCTACCGTAAATTCAAATTTAAGTACTTTTTATCCTAACCTATCCTTATTAAAGATAATTTTAGCACTGAGAAAATGTAGCATTATTTTTTTTTTTAAACGATGGAAAAGATAGCGCTAAGAAAACGAAGTATTATTTTGTGGAAAACGAGCGTCATTTTTAAAGTGAAAATTCGTCATTTTTAAGAACTCAAAAAGTGCTTAAATTTGAATTTATAGTAGAAGCCATTATTATATTCGTAAAGAGCATAAAAAAGGCATCAATTGGTATGTTTACTTTATTGGTAAGTCAGTTATATGAACTGCTATAATTTTACCAATCATAAAAGTATGTTTAATGGCTCATTTAGAAGCTATTGCTCATATCTACGTCCTTTTTATAAATTTTACAATCTCCAAGCACCATATATCACAATTAAAATGGTACTTTGGGTACCATTTTTTAACTAAAATTGCTGGGACATAAAGAAAAAGTTAGATGTGACTAGGCTATAAGTTTAGGCTATAAGGTATATGTGGTAGCAATTCCCACTATTATTATCTCAAACTTTCTTTTCAGTGTCTGATGACTATGCTGGGGAGTGATCGATCAGGATTCCATGATAGACCTCTCTTTGACAACATTTAGCTAATTCTGCACACAATTTTCTCAAAACGCTTTTATTACAGACTCCTGTGATAGTTCCTAAGCCTCATAAAAAGTCCAAAAGTAAAACTCCTTCACAGACGTGGAAAACGGGTGTCATTATATTTTTGAAAGAAATTTGACGTTTTTTTTAGATTATCCTTTGCATTAGCGCAACTAATGATGACAGGAAGGCAATTAGGACCCAGGAGTCAGAATTGAATTAAGTGACGATGAATGTGCAAAGTCGTGATGATATCAAGTACCTTGATATCATCAAGTTAGATCTCCGATATCAATCGATACATAAAATAAAAATAATCGATACATACAATAAATTGTATAATACAAATAATCAATATACAACACAACTGGTATGATATCGATGATACTTGATATCGATGATATCGGTAACTTGATATCATCATAGAAATAATCGATACTTCTATGTTTCAAAATCGGGTTATCTGAGTTCTTTATTTAACAATAAATTTATAAGAACAACTACTTCAACACAATCGCCCCCAAAAAGCTCCATGGCCGGGAAAGAACAGGGGAGAAAAAATACCAACATAAAAAAATATTAACAAAACTTTAAGAATCTAGTCGCCCACCTGAATAATCCCCAAAAATGGCAAGCTAGGAAGGGGGTAGCATATGATTTCACCGACTCAATCAAGTATCAAACTCAATCCAGAGAAACCAACTCAAAGGGATACCAAGGAAAAAAATAATTACTAGCTAGAGATTCTCTAACCTAATTTTTTATCATACCAAACAAGTGGCAGCTTCGTGCAAATTCTGTCAGCGTGTTTCGGATCCTGTTGCAAGTTGTCTGTGGGTTGAAGTTAGACCTCACTGAGGGAGTGTGAAGAATCTGCAAATTATTGTAAGTGCGGAGATGGCAAGTCGATTGATCAGAAAAAAAGATATATTATTACACAGGGCAGCAGCAAGATGGCCGTGCAACTGGAAAAGATGAAAGAAGAGCAAGGAAAAAAATAGAAAGATTTCAAATTAAGCAAGGGTTTAAGTAAAGATCGTTTTTTTTCCTGAATAAGGGTCCTTGCTTTAACATAAATTTTTGAAAGTGGCTTCGGAGACGAGGGAAAAGTTGACATCTAAATAAAGAACGATGTCAAACATAAGAATAAACTAGGCTGCAGAACAAGATTCTACGAATCGACCCTGGAAATATATGTTTTGGCTTTCTAAGGATTCTGAGACTTCTGGAGACTTTCATTTTAACCAGGTTAATTTGATAATTAAAAGGAAGGATTTTCGTCAAGCAGCATGCCTAGGAATCAAACGTAACGATCCTTAGGTCTACTTAGAGAACCACTTGATACGTGTATTTCATTTAACTGAGGGCAAGCCTTTGTGACTCTGGAGGAAATAAGAAAACAAGACTTTCTGACATTTAAGGCAAGATAACTTACATCAAACCACTGGATAACACTTTCAAAAAGGGTTATCATCTGAACAAATATCAGACTCAGTTGTGCCAAGGATACTGTCATCAGCAAAAGCAATAATGTGCAACCGGTAAGGACAAAATTTTGTCACAATTAATGCCGGTTGCTGGTTGACAAAGACGACAGCAAATGGTAGGTTCTAAATTTTTAGCTACATTGATAAGGTCATTGACATAGGTTAAAAAGAGTATTAGCCAAACGACAGGTCCTTGAGGAACGTCAAACTCTATTTCAGAAGGGTTAGGAAATTGAAGATCAACCGAGATGACTTGACCAGATAAATATTAAAGAAACCAAGAATAAGGATTCCCTTACACCGATATGGGACAGTTTCCAAAGAAGAATCTTGTGTGACAATGATTCGAATGCTTTTCGAACATCGAGAAAAAGAGCAGCAGGTATCAGACTAGGGTCATGAGCTGAATGCAAATAATTGAAGAGAGTTGCACATGCATACTCAGTTGAGTGCTTTGCCCTAAAACCAAACTGAATCGGTTTAGAATTAAGAAAATCCAGAAGTCGAGAAAGCATAGCTTTTTCCAAAATTTTACTAAATACTGATAAAAGACATATGGGAAGATAATTTGCTGGACCATTCCTGGATCTATTTTTTAAAAAGAATAATAACAGAAACAAACTTCAAAACACTCGGGGAGAAACCATTTTCAAAAGAAAGATTGACAAATATTGTGAGGGCAGAAACAATGACAGGAAGAATCAACTTGACAACCTTGGTCAGAATACGGTCTGGACCAGAAGATGAAGAACCCTTCAAACCATTGACAATTCTGGCTATTTCAGTTTCAGAGACAGGTTCCAATACCATTGATTTAGGACAAGGTGGTCAAAACGGTTGAATGGACTGAAGATGGCTGAAGGAGATGGCATAATCACTTAATTAATTACTGTCCATATTTTCCTAATGTCTTTACCACGCGCAAAGAATTTTCTATGATAAAATATCGATTTAGCCATTTTTCAAAGCGAATTGCAAGCTCTTCTATTGAAGCCGAGAATAACACGAAAATGGCATAGAAGATCTGTAAGCCTTCCAAAGATTATTTTTTCTTCCTCCAACTTTTAAGGAGTCCAGGAGCCATCCAAGGATTCAAAGGGGCTGCTCTTTTCGATGCCTGATTCGACTGGGGTGCCTCAAACGTATTCAAGGTAACTTCTTTCAAAGAATTACGAAAACGAATTAAACAAACAATCTGTATCAGATCCATTTTCAGAAATACTCCAAAAACACCAACCGTGACCTAAGAAGATCCAAGCCCTGAGTATTATATGAGATTTTAAAGTGGAAAAACCAGCTACTTGGCTCCTCCTAGGCAACGAATCAGAAAAATCATACATGGAAAAAAACAGGAAAGTAGTCTGAGATATCACTCATCAATACAGAATTTTGCATCAAGGTCAAAGATGAAAAAATATTATCAAACAGTTCGTGGTAACGAACTGTAAATAAGAAGCGACCCGGCTCAATAGTAACCGAACTCTAATAAACGAAATTTTGATACCAATAGCTATGTCAAAATAATTAAATTTTAATGCTGATCTTAAATATATAAGTTTCATCAAGATTAGTGTTACTCATCAAAAGTTACGAGCCTGAGAAATGTTTCCTTATTTTAGAAAATAGAGGGAAACACCCACGAAAAGTCATAGAATCTTACCAAAAACCACACCATCAGATTCAGCGTATCAGAAAGCCCTACTTCAAAAGTTTCAAGCTCTTATCTACAAAAATATGGAATTTTGTATTTTTTGCCAGAAGACAGATCACGGATGAGTGTTTATTATTAATTTTTTTTCCATGGGTGATCGTATCGACCCAGTGGTCCTAGAATGTTACGAGAGGGCTCATTCTAACGTAAATTAAACGTTATATTGCCCTTTTTAAGTCACCAAATAATTTGAGGGCACCTAGGCCCCCTCCGGCGCACATTTTTTTCCCAAAGTCACCGGATAAAAATTTTGAGATAGCCATTCTGCTCAAATTAGTCGAACACCTAATAATTATGTCTTTGGGGAAGACTTAATTCCCCACAGTCCATGGGTGAGGGGCTGCAAGTTACAAAATTTTGACCATTGTAACACAAGGTAATGGTTATTATGAGGTGTAAAGACGTTTTCAGGGGGACATTTTCGCGTTAGGGTTGGATTGGGTCGGAAGAGGGGGTTACTCGGGAAGATTTTTCTATGGAGGAATTTATCATGAGGGAAGAGAATTTCCATGAAGGGGGCGCAGGATTTTCTAGCATCATTGAAAAAAAAAAACAGTGAGAAAAAAAAATCTCACCTGGAAGTAATGAGTAGCATTAAACCTTAAAACGAATATAAAATGTTACGGATATAAGGGTGTTCGTCTCCTCCACAATACTTAGCTCTTTACAAAAAAGTGTTTTCAGTAATTTCAACTATTTATTCTACGGCCTTTGTGATTCAGGGGTCATTCTTAAAGATTTGGGACACAGTTCAAGCTTTTATGTAAAGAGCGAGGTATTGACGAGGGGGCAAACCTCCTCACATACGCAATAAAAATACACAAATATAGAAGTTCGTTACGTAAGACAATTCTTGAGGTACGTATGTTTATTACTAACAAAAATGTTCGGACAAAAATAAAAAAATGTAGTTGCATTTTTAAGTAACCAAAAATTGGAGGGCAGATAGGCCTCCTCCCCCACCCCTTTTCTTATCAAAATCATTCGATCATAACTATGAGAAAGCCATTTGGCAAAAAAAATTAATAAGCAAATTTCGTTTTAATTATTAATGTGCGGTGAGCCAAAATCAAAACATATATTAATTCAAAAACATTCAGAAATTAAATAAAAAAAATATGTTTTTTTGACTGCAAGTAAGGAGCGGCATTAAAACTTAAAACGAACAAAAATTACTCCATATAAGAAAGAGGTTGTCCCCTCCGCAGCTCCTCGCTCTTTACGCTAAAATTTAAACGTTAATGTCAAAATTTCTGAAAAACCAGAATCTCTGTTTTTCAAAATAAATATTAAAGGTATTATTTCACAAAAAATATGAGAGATACGAAAACTTTGCTTAGGTTTCTAAACATAAAATATGATTTTCTATGAGTATCCAAAGTTATTTGATTTCCAAAAGTTTACCTTTGAAGGCAGGACATTTCGCTTGGATTGAATTAAAAAGAAAGTTGAATTGGAGTTAAGGAGCAATATTAAAATTTAAGGCAAACAGGAATCAGTCTGTATTTGAGGGAGGAGGGCCATCCTCAAGAAAAAACAAAATAATAAAGATCACGAGAGTTTTGCCTCAGCATTAAATTTAAATTAAAAACTAAAAACTTGACTAAATTAAATAATTGCCTTGCAGTCTACCCAACAGTTTGTGGTAACGAATTAATAGTAATCGAAACTCTAAAAGACAAAATTTTGATACCAATAGCCATATAAAAAGAATCGGCTTATAATGCTTATTCCAAATTTTTAAGCTTTATTAAGGATAGTGTTACCGATCAAAGGCTATAAGACTGAAAATATTTGCCTTATTTTTGGAATAGGGTGGAAAAACCATTAAAATTCAAGTAATTTTTAATGAAGTTCAAACCATCTGACTCAGCACATGAGAAAACCCTTTTATAGAAGTTTAATGCTCCTATCTACAAAAATGTGTAATTTTTTTATTTTTTTTTTGAAGATAGATCAATGATGCATGAGTTTTTCCCCAGGATTGATCAAACCGAACCCAAAGTCCTACAATTTCTGGAAAGGGCTCATTTGAACGAAAATAAAAAGTTCTAATGCCCTTATTAAGTTACCAAAAAGATTGAATGATAAATAGCCCCTCTCCCACACCCATTTTTCTCAAAGTCGTCAAATTAAAATTTTTATCTGGCGATTTTGTTCAGCATAGTTGAGAAGTCCAGCAACTATACCTTTAGAAATAACTTGGCCCCCCACAGCCCCTGAGGAAAGGTCTGTAAGTCATGAAATTTGCCCATTGTTTACGTACAGTACTTGTAATTGGGAAGTATACAGACATTTTTCAGAAGGAAGTAATTTTATGCTGGGAAAATTTTCCTTGGGGGATCATTTCCCTGGGGAGGGAAGTTTCTGGAAGGGGTAAGAAGAAATTTTACATTAGAGGAATTTACCAGAATTCCTATGTGAAATTCTTTTTATTTGTCTTTCTTTCTCTTCCCTGCTTAAATATACGATTTAATCTTGAAATGTTAAGGAAAATTGGCTGGAGGAAATTTTTACTGGGTTTGACAGTCTAGAGTATTGTTCCTTAGGAGGTTTTCCACTGGAGACATTTTCCATGGGTGAGTTTCCCAAGGGATAAATTCTCTGCGGGCGCAACTTCCTACTATGTGATGGGGTATTTGCGAAAAAATGCTTCTATGGAGGAGGGGATTTCCAGCATGTTTCAAAATGACCAAGTGCGCTGAGAATGATTTGTCACTCGGAATCGTGCGCAAGAAATTTTATGGGGGAATTTTAAGCTAGAAATATTTGTCTGAGGGCAGTTTCCCTGGCGGGGGAGGCTATTTTACATGAGAAGAACTATGGAGTGAATTTTCTATGGAGGCGGAGCCGGATTACTCGGTATTACTTAAAAAAATCAGAAATTAAATAAAAAAGAAGTTTTTCAACTGAAAGTAAGGCAGGCAAATTCTGAAATTTTCTGTTCCTAAAAGAGCATCTGATTTAATATTTTCAATAAGTACTACTTTTTTTAATTACTTACCACCACGGGTCAACGTATTAATTGCATTGCTCATTTTCCTTTCAAGAAGTTTTTCTGTAAAAATATTCACCATAAAATTATAAATTTAAATGTTTTCTATAATATTTTTTATTATATTTATATTATTATATTAAAATTTATTATTTTCCTTACATTTATATTTTTATTATCTTTATATTTTCCATAATATTCAAATATTTCCATAAAATTACAATTAAAATGCTTGAGGTCATCACCATATCATGATGACCAGATATGGGACGATCATAATCCACCCAGATCTTAGACTAAAACTTGTGAAGGTTCTTTGCAAGTTGTAGATCTGGGTCATCAGTCTAGCCCTTTTTGCGTGTACCAACCCTAATTCTCTCAGATGGTACTGCTGCTGAGGCAGCTACTTAAATTTAATATGTAATCTCAGCAAGATAGCAATCTAAATCAAGGCTGGTGCCCTTCAGTGTTGTAGAAAGAAGGTGAAAAGGAATTTTGATTTTAGACAGCATAGAATCCAAAACACTTTGATACAGGGGTACATCAATATTGTCCCAATACATCTTCCAAAACCACTTAGGCTGTTTACTGATTTGTTGAATAAACAAATTCAAACAAAACTTTAAATGTAAATTGTCACTTGTTAACATATCATCAGATACGTCAACAATGACACTCTGAAGTTCCACATAATTTGAGAGAACAAAATCAAGATCGGAAGTAGAACCAAAATGGTGTATGTAAGAGAAAGATTTGGACTATGACGGCAAAACTATGTCGCTTGGCATTGAAGAAAGGAGCAGACGTGTAAAAGGTGCGGCAGCATCTTTGAAGTCTGAGTTGAAGTCACCACATACAACAAGTGATTTATTTGATGACTTAACTTTATGCATTAATTTTAATAGGGACGCACAAGCTGATACATATTTTCGGCTAGATATAGAATTTTGATAATTAGTTGGTATATAAACACACAAAAGAACATTACTACTTTAATCAACACCAATATATAGATCTCAAAATTCAAAACAACTACATCAAAACTTCTTATTTACAGCAACTAATAAGTCACCAGATGGAAGGCTAGTAGTAGTTTTAGCATGTTTAATAGAAAATAAATGGTCAGATGAAGCTTCTAGCATTAGAGAATTATCCACATTGAGCAAGTGTTTGGCTAAACAGACAATTTCATACTTAAATAAGAGGTTCTCAAGGGTGCCTAATTTCTCCCGGGCGTCATTAATATTCTGAAAAAATGCAGCAACTATTTTACTAGGACTAGAGCCCATATTAAAGTGCGCAACTTATAGTTTCATTCATAACATCAGGCCCTAAAACAGGTAGGTCTTTCTTGACCTCTGAACAAGACAGACTGTGGCTTCGATGACTGCCAACACAGTTGGCACAGATAAAGGACTGCGCCTGACAGCTTCTGTCACAGTTGCTATGATTTTCTGCACAGTTGTAGAAGTTTTCTGCTAGATACTTAATCGACGCATGTATGAACTGACTGTACTTTTTTCTTCTCTGAAGGGGCAAAGCTAAAGTATTTCTATTAAGGAGGGGGCAAGAGGCGGTGCTATTGAGGCAGGAGCTTTTTAAGCGGTAGTGAAGAAAAGTAACTATTTAGCAAAAACGCTACTTGGTGATTTTAAAAACATTACGCATTAAATGGTAAGCAATTTAATACCCATTAAACAATCATAAATACAAGTGCTTATACTTGGTTTTTACTAACATTGTCAGCAACGGGCTGTAGCAGACAACAGTAGTATAGCAAAAACAAGCTTCCCCCAGCCCCAACACCCAGCACAGATTGCTCAATCTCATGATTGAACCAAGCTCTATTCTAACAGCTCAGAGTATCGCACTATTCATTTGCTCGTAATTTTGAATGGATTTTGACTACATAAGATTTGATTTGTTGTACTAACTTATAATATACATGATGATATAATATAATACAACATAATATAATTAGATATTATTTATAATTTTTTTAAAGTTGATTTGTTTGTGGGTTCGACAATTTATACTGATGGATAGCATTGATATCAACAGGTCAAAGCCTATTAATATGCAATGCTATCATTTACACAGCCAAAATAAATGTATATATTGGATTGCCAGTATCTTTAAAAGTTGGGGAAATTACATATTTCCAGAAAATACATTTTTCTTGTTTAATGCAGACAATCTCAAAAAAAAATTTTGGAAATTATTGGGGGATTCTAGTGGATAGTTTATTAACAACATCTTTTATGCCAATAAAATTAGATGGCGGTACTACTCCAGAAAATTAAAATTTCAAAATCTACAGGATGTACGCTTTTAAGTAGACATATCATTAAATATTAAATTAAATAGCCAAATATTACAAAATATTATATCTCTACTCTAGACTATTCTTACTTCATTATGGCATTAAAAATACTATATTATAAAATACTAAAAGAACATAGTACATAAAAGTATATGTCCTTGAAATCTAAAAGACGGTAAGACCAGTTATTTTTATCCAAAAATCGATTTTATTTTTTAGCGGGTGGAAGGATTATTATCTTATTGTTCATAAGAATATAATTATTTAGTTTTCAGAAGCCATTCTTCTTATATTTTGCTCAATTTTCTTACGTGCGTTTTTTATTTTATTTTTACAAAACATATAATTTAAATCCAATCTACACCAAACAACAAGGGGCGTAAGGGTCAAGGCATCATATTTATTTATCAATGGCACTGGCACAATGCCAATGGCAGTCTGAAATTGTATTTTATTCAGGATTATAGTTAATTTTTGCTTTCAAAAGTTGTGCTCTCTCCCCCCCCTCGGAACAAAATCTCGTGTACATACCTGTGCACCATACTTCGACGTTGTTAACAGAGAAATTGGAAAAGAAAAATCTAGAATAAATTCTGATTAAAGAAATGTTATTTAACTGCCAGGAGTAATTCAAAAGATGTTACGTGTAACGCAACCATGTTGCTCCAGTTTAAAGTCTCTACTCGAAAGTCTACGTTTGAAAGACCTAAATTGGGTTTTAGCTGGTGACCTTAACTGTGACATTCTTGGTACCTCCGATAGATCAATCCTCTTGCTAGAATCACTTGCTAGCATATATCACGTCGCAGTTAAGAGCCTCCCATTCACGTATATTCATAACAGAGGCTGTTCAAAATCGAACCTGGATCACGTGATCTCTTCCAGTTCCAGCTTAATATCATCGATTGTCAGGGTGGACGAAGAGAAGATTGAAGACGATCACCTTATTCTTAGCTGTAATTTTTCCTTTGAGCTATCTGGCAAAACACTTTCGGCTCAGCCGAAGTGGCATACGAAGTTGAACTGGGATCGTGCTAATGTCCCACTATACCTTGCTACGCTAACTGCTTTACTGTCGACCACAAAAGTGCCATATCACCTGCTGCAAACGTCAGTTTCCTCGCCTTCAGGTAGAGTTGACCTAAATTGCTATTATTATCAAATTGTCCATTGCCTTAAATCAGCTTCCAAAGCTGCAGTGCCTGTGGATAAAGTTAGGATTGGTACAAGAAAGCCTAATTGGAACGTTGATCCTGAAGTAAAACATGCTAAGCAAAAAGCCGAATTTTGGCTACGTTTGTGGATATCATGTGACCGACCACCGTCCGGAGCTGTTTTCTCTGTGAAACAAAAGTGTAAACTTGAATATAAGGCCAGTTTGAAGAGAGCAAGCTTGAATGCATGGCCAGGCCCCACCGATAAGTTTTCCTGGAATAAGGTTATTAATAGTGAGAAATGTTCCCCATCTGCCCTATCTTGTCTCCAGCTAGCTAATTTTGTTGATCATTATAAGCGTGTGTTCAGTGTATTTAATAGTTTTCTTCAGTCGTTTTATTATAAGTTGCTTAAACCGCTTTCACCATACCGTCTCCTGCAGGCTCATGTCCAGCCTGTAGCAATATCTGAAATTAGCCGGGCTTTAAGAAAAATTAAGCGTTCAAATAGCCTTCATGGTGACGGCCTTTCTTACCGATTTTTTGCTTATGATTGTCCTGCTCTACTTAACCATCTACAAATATTTTTCCAGTCTTGCTTGGCACAGTCGCTTGTTCCTGATAGTTTCCTTTGTGGCCGTGTAACGTCTATTCAAAAGCGAGGCAAGGACCCCACGTCATGTGTGAATTATCGTCCCATTACAGTATCGTGTTTCTTAAGTAAGTTGCTTGAACATTTGTTACTACCAGAAATTGAGTCGAATTGTGATTTTACGCCTTTTCAATTTGGTTTTCGGAAAAGTTTCGGTTGCTCCTATGCACATCATGTTTTAAGCCGACTCATAAAAGATGCCGTAAAAACTAAAATGTCTTTATACTGTCTTACTGTTGATATTTCTGGAGCTTTCGACAATATTGTGCACTCTCAGGCTCTATTTTCCCTTGCGTCTTCAGGTATTAATCCTTCCGTACTAAGTTTATTGTCTTCTTGGTATTCAAAGTGTAAAATTCAAGTTACCTGGAATGGCCAAATATCTGACCCGGTAAAAATTAATAAGGGAGTTCGGCAAGGTGCCGTATTGTCTCCTAGTATATTTAAATGCGTGCTTGCATCGTACCTGCGTCCCCTTAGAAGTTCTGTTTTTTACGGTAATATTGGTTTGCCTTCTATTTCATATGCAGATGACGTTCTTCTTGTTGCCTGGACTCGCCGTGGATTGCTTTCTAATTTTACTATATTAACTAATGAACTATCTAAGATTGGACCTTCAGTTAATGCGTCTAAAAGCAAGTTTATTTGTTTTAATAGCCCTTATGCGATCGCTCCATTCGTTACTGGGACTACAATTCTACCATGTTCTTCTTTAGTTAGTTGGCTTGGTCTATGTTTCGGCCCAACACTTTCCACTACCTGTTCATCCCTAGTGAATCAAGCCGTGAAAAACATACGTGTCGCATACGGAAAAATATCCCCAAACAAAAGCCGTTACAAACGCAACGGTTTGTGCATGAGTTATAACGCTTATTGCGCCCCTGTGCTTTTGTTTTATCAGGCATGGCTCATCTGTTTCGTAAGAAAGATCGACATACTCTACGTACGGCTTATTTCAGATATTACAAATTCCTCCTCCGGCTTCCTAGATTGCACCGAAACAAAAAAATAATTGCTCGATTTGGCTTAATTGATGTGACTTCTCGGATTCGGTCTTCCAGTGATGATTTATGTAAAAAGACTATCAACTTCATTCACGTTTATGACCCTCTGCCGCCTTTTTTCCATATTGATACTGGTTAATTAGTCCATGTTGTCTTTTGTTAGTTTGAATTTTTTTTTTCTTCTTCGCTGTTTATCGTTTTTGTTTTTGTTTATTTATAATACTCTGTACTTCGTGTTTTTTATACTTTTACGGGTAATAAAGTTCATTCATTCATTTTAAAACTTACAAAAACAATACACCATCTAAAACTAAGCAAGCTGTATTAATTGGTCAAATCCTTTTTTCCTACCAAATTTACTACTCAAAATACTAGAGAGGTTTCTATTTATCCAAAATTGACCTCTAGGTTCTTCCCTCCCCCTAATTTGAAAAAATCCTTTTTGGATAATGTCATTAAAATTGATAAGAAAAATGCTCCAGGAAACTTGGAAAATAAATTTTGCCTCCCCCTCCAAAATTTCCATGAATTGATGCTAGTGGGCTAAAAACCTTTCCAGTCAAATTTATTTTTTCTCTTTTCATCACACCCAGTACTTTTGCTATCAGTAACTTAAACCAAAAGTATACCCATTTTTAACCTTAATTAAAACTCCTTCCAGATGTAAGCCTATAGCAAAACAAAATTGGGTTTTAGAATTCTAAACTAAAAGAAAAGTCTTACCGTTTAACCAAAATACGAATGGGATCCGTGATAAACTTGCTTGTCATTTCCAATATTTCGTGAGGAAGTTTGGTAGAGACTAAAACAACCTATAAAATGAAATAGGGTCAAATAGAAATGCTAACTAGGCACATAAAATCCAAACCTCAGACAAGCAAATCCCAATATAACTTCAAAAAAAAATATTGTACAAAAATACAGAACAAATAGATTAATTCGTAAAAGTTGACAACCAAAAAAAAAACATCTGATGCAATATAACATACTCATGATTCTTGGTAGATTCATAAGGGCGTGGAAAAAGAAATCATGAACCAGGGCCATATGAAGAAGGGGTTTACCCGGTTTAAGCTCCCCCAAGATTTTTGACTGAATCGAGAAAAGTACCCAAAATATATGTAAACAATTTCTTGCAGTGTTCTTTAAAAAAAATTTGTAGCCCCCCCCCCCCCAACATAATCCTGGGTATGGCCCTGTCTTGAACCCGAAAGTTTGAAAAATATTTTCCCCCATATACGCGAAATCTGAAATTAAAAAAGAGCTAAGAGCTCATATGGCACTTGTGACGAGGCAAGAAGAGCTAAGAGCCAAAAGCTCATATGGTATGAGCTCTCAAAAAATTCTAGCTATTCTTTGTGCCTGTTGTCCAGCAATGACCTGGTTATTTTTAGATATCAAGCACTTTACATTTGTGAGATGAAATTCTGGAAGTTTATGGGAGGTTTTTAAGTGCTCACTGATGAACATTATATCAGCCTGTTCCTTCTCCTGGCTTGTACCCTGCTCTAGCTCGTGAATTCCGTGAGCTATGATATTTAGCCTTTGACACTGCCTATCATGGTCTCTTCTTATTTCGTCTCTCACTTCTTTGAGGGCTTCCGATTTGAGAGCCTTAGTAATGGCTGCAAGTTCGGCATGGAATTCGTTTGTTAGGGTTTCTTTCAATATTTTTAGTTTTTCTCCAATGAGGTATTTGACTTGTGTTTCCATGTCAGCTTTGTTGCACTTTTTTAACAGTTCTATTTCAATTTCTGAAACTCTTTCAGCAACTGAATCAACCATTATAGTCATTTCTGCAAGCAGTTCAGTTTTTAGGCAATCAATTTGTTCTTTCACAATCGTGTTTACATCCTCAGCAGTAGCACTTTTTCTTGTGGAGTTGGCTAAACAAAGGGGGCAATAGCAGGAAAATGATGATCCAGCACTCAATTTGTTTATAAGATTGTACCTAGATTCTGTCATTATTTTAATTATTTTAATAATTATTTATTTTGTTTTTAGTTTCTAGTTTCTTTTTTTTACACTAAAGATGCTTTGTTATATACAGACTTGCAAAATAATTGTTGGATTTTTGTTGTTTCTCTTCACCTTCATTTACTGGCCATGGACTCATTTATGATATTTATATTTATTTCTTTGTTTTTAATAAGTACAATGAATGGTATCAGCATGAAATTGTATGGTTTAATCCTACTTCCTGATGCTATACTAAGAGAAAGGTTGAGATTAAGAGCGCACATCCTACATATGAAGGATGAGAGATTTCCAATGATAATCCTTGTTAGCAGTCTACCTAGGGCCAAGCAAAAGTGGCTTGTCCCAAAATGGAGTGTGAGAATGTCATAATGAGAGATTTTGAGGGAAATTAAATTTCTTGGGAGAGTATATAGAGGGAAGCTGTGAATTTATTCTACTAATATATTCTGCAAGATTGAAAGGATACTTACATCTCACCAGTAAATAAAGGGGACAATAGAGATTAAGCAAACAATTGTCAACTAATTAGTCTTGCATCAATAATTGGGAAACTGCTCAAAGGTATAGTCAATTCAGCCATTACGGTTCATTTAAATGCTAACATTCTACTATCACCTAACCAACACAGGTTGTGTCCTAATCAATCAGTTGTCACTTACGGTATTGATGCATACAAGTATGTCACAAAGCTTATGGATAGGGGATCTCCTGTTAATTGGGTCTAGTTAAAGCATTGGAAAAAGTATGGCATAGGAGATTAAATTTTAAACATTGTGCAATGGGTAACCACAATGCTGTTGTCAACTGATCAACATAATTTTTTACCAATAGAAAGCAGTTGGTCTGGGTATTCAGAGACAGCAGATTGATTTTCTTCTCAGAATCAGCAGATGTAAAAAGTGGAGTGCCTCCAGGAATGGATTTAGGTCCAACTGTATTTGATATATTCATCAACAGTGCACCTTCAATCATAGAGACTCAAGCTGATCTTGATGCACTCTCAAAGTGGGTAGCTTAAAGTCTCAGTTTTATGAAAAGAATGTTTTGCAGGAGATCTCCAGCTGTGATCACCAAGCTTTTAAAGGGCCTGATCAGACCTAAATTAGGATTTGATATGTGTATTGCTACTCCAGTCAATAAGGTTGAGGTATTAATTCTGGAATCAGTGCAGCAACATGCAACTAAATCCTTAAAGGGAATTCAACATCTCCCATATCCTACCTGATTACATAAGCTCAAAATACCCTCACATGTAGACATGGGCATGTAGGTGGATTAATGGCTGACCAGTTAGTCTGTGACCAGAGTGTTATCCCTAACTGTGTCCCAGATAGTCATTTTGCCAAGTACTAGAGGCAATTCCTTGAAGCTTTACCAAAAGCACACAAACACCAGGCTGCAAAACAAATTATTGTCTAATCATGTAGTCAGTCTATGAAACTCTCTTAGCTAGAATGCTGTTATGTCTCCCAGTGTTGAAGCCTTCAAGTCTGCTGCTGACAAAGACCAGAGCAGGAAGTCTTGGATCACAGTATAGGATGCACATGTCAAGTCATCATCATCATTGACCCATGTTTTTAGGACTTGTCCTTATTGCTGGCTAGTGTGATTCGAGGCAATATATTGGGATGGAAGAGGAGTATTTGTAGCAGCATAGGGCTCAGGTGGCTTGGTGCTGCAATGAGCTATTAATAATAGTAGTTTACATAATGCATTAGTAAAGTGTATATAGCAATCACTGGTAATAGACACTGGATCAAATTATTCTTACCATCAAATACAAAGGAAGCAAATACTAGATGTCGTGTTTTTAGGGAAATTAATCTAGTCTATGCTATAAATTTTCAAACAAATCAATTTTATGTTTGGAGCAAAGTAATATAGCATGAAATTTTCTGGTAGAATAATAAAGCATAAGCTTGCATATTTAGTACATTTCAAAAGTGACAACATTGATTGGGTGTCAGGTATTGGAGAATAATGCTGGTTTAAGCAGATAATAGCTTTTTTGGTGTTTGTTTAGGAATGTGTCTTTTTTTTAATATTTGTTCTTGCCATAGGTCCTTTTAAAGTTTTGATGACTGCTGGTGAAGAATAAAACCAAAATGCTGCTTTCACAACATTTATATCAAGAAAGCAAACCGAAGATTTTCCCCAATTTTTATTGCTAAAGCAGCAATAAGGAATGAGCAATCAGAAAAGTAAAATGCTGCCTGTATGAAAATAATTTTTATTGTACATTTTTATTGTAGTTATTAATTATGGTTGTTTTTATGGCACTTGGTATTAACCAAGTGATATATAGTAATCGCCAATTCTGTCGGTCTGTCTGTCTGTCGGTCTGTTGGTCCTGGTTTTGCTACTTTAGGCACTTCCAGGTAAGCTAGGACGATGAAATTTGGCAAGCGTATCAGGGACCGGACCATATTAAATTAGAAATAGTCGTTTTCTCGATTTGACCATCTGGGGGGGGGGGGGGGGGAGTTGGGGGCCAGTTAATTCACAAAAAATAGAAAAAATGAAGTATTTTTAACTTATGAGCGGGTAATTGGATCTTAATAAAGTTTGATATTTGGAATGATATTGTGTTTCAGAGCTCTTATTTTAAATCCCGACCGGATCTGATGACATTGGGGGGAGTTGGAGGGGGGAAACCTAAAGTCCCGGTTTTGCTACTTTAGGCACTATCAGGTAAGCTAGGACAATGAAATTTGGCAAGCGTGTCAGGGACCGGACCAGATTAAATTAGAAATAGTCGTTTTCCCGATTTGACAATCTGGGGGGGAGCGGGGGGCCGGTTAATTCAGAAAAATAGAAAAAATTAAGTATTTTTAACTTATGAGCAGGTGATTGGATCCAAATGAAATTTGATGTTTGGAATGATATTGTGTCTCAGAGCTCTTAGTATAAATCCCGACTGGATCTGATGACATTGGGGGGAGTTGGAGGGGGGAAACCTAAAATCTTGGAAAACACTTAGAGTGGAGGGATCAGGATGAAACTTGATGAGAAAAATAAGCGCAAGTCCCAGATACATGATTGACATAACCGGAACTGATTCGCTCTCTTTGGGATAGTTGGGGGGGGGAGTAATTCTTAAAAATTAGAAAAAATGAGGTATTTTCAACTTACGAACGGGTGATCGGATCTCAATGAAATTTGATGTTTAGAAGGATATCATGTCTTAGAGCTCTTATTTTAAATCCCGACCGGATCTGGTGACGGGGGCGGGGAGTTGGGAGGGGGAAACCTAAAACTTGGAAAACACTTAGAGTGGAGGGATCGAGACGAAACTTGGTGGGAAAAATAAGCACAAGTCCTAGATACGTGATTGACATAACCGCAACGGATCCGTTCTCTTTGGGGGAGTTGGGGAGGTTTAATTCTGCACAAATTAGAAAAATGAGGTATTTTTAACCTACAAAGGAGTGATCGGATCTTAACGAAATTTGAAGTTTGGAAGTATATCGTGTCTCAGAGCTCTTATTTTTAATCCTGACTGGATCCGGTGACATTGGGGGAATTGAGGGGGGACCTAAAATTTTGAAAACGCTTAGAGTGGAGGGATCGGGATGAAACTTGGTGGGAAAAATAAGCACAAGTCCTAGATACGTGATTGACATAACCGGGACAGATCCGCTCTGTTTGGGGGAGTGGGGGCGAGGGTTAATTCTGAAAGATTAGAAAAATGAGGTATTTTTAACTTACGAGTTAAGAAGGAAACATGTTTGAGAAGGAAGGATGATAAGAATACAATATGCATAACAATTGTAGCAAACAGATTTTGCATGGAACTCCCTATATTTTACCCCCCCCCCCTTAATGTGTAAATATACAGTCGAAATTATATATTTCCCCTCTATTCTCCCAATGCGTCTCTCTTGTTTCATACCTTGTACTTATTAATTGAATTAACTGTTTAAAAGAAGAACCGGAAAACAAGTGATGGGTGACAGAATGCATTGGTTTTATATAATTTGGACTATATATTTGCTTTTTAGGGGAAGGTGGGTTGGCGATAAAGTATAGGGGGGATCCATGCAAAAGGTGTTAGCTACAGCTATTGTGCGTATTATGAAATGTTTTCTTAACATGTTTCCTTATCTAGGCTTATACCCCTAAGCTGTAACTATTGCTGACGAAATTGGAATTCCCTAAGAAGCAAAGTCCTGCGGATGTAACTGTTCCAGTCATCTATGCAGTCAGCACAGTAAAGGGAAAATATTTTTACACTGTGACAGTCATCAATGATGATTTTACAGTCATGAACTTAGATTCTTGACTTTTAATTAGTTCCCATGTCCTTTGGGCACAGACAACGCGGACCCCAGTTATTGCTCACCTGTTTCAAAGGCCGCCTTTTCAAATGCGCAATTTAAATGCGTATTTAAAAAGTTTTCCATGAATTTGATGAGCAGGTCATTCAAAGAATCTATGTCAAAAGATAAGGATAAAATTGTAACTGAAATGTATGAAAAAATTCCTACCTATAAAGAACGGTATCGATAATTCCAAAGGGTCAAGGTAATCATTTTGATATTATTCTAAAGTTGGGTGTTGAATATTTCGATAGCCTTGCAGACTCAAAGGACTGCAGGTACATACACAGGCTCTTGGTTCGTTTTTTAGGGGAGAGGATTAACCTAAAAAACAACGAAAATTGGTTCTATTTGTCTGTGGCCTTTTGAAAGAAAATTACTGGTACTTATGTATTATACCTAACCCACTCAAGAAGTGTCGTTACGTTAATCATAATGAAATACACCAAAACATGATGTAAATATAATACTTTAGTTTATACAATAGTATAATTTGGGCTATATATTTGCAAATTTGGGGGGGGAGATAATATATCTCAGAAATGGGTTAAAAACCTAACCTTACCCCCACCCCCCTGATGTACCCCTATTTGGCGCAAATCATACAAGTCCAATGCATTCTGTCTCCCGTCATTTGTCTTTGTGTGAGGGGTCCAGTGATTTGGCGAGTTTGGTGCTTCTGGACGTGCTAGGACGATGAAAATTGGTAGGCGTGTCAGAGAGCTGCACAATTTAACTTGATAAAGTCGTTTTCCCAGATTCGACCATCTGGGGGGCTAAAGGGAGAGGAAAATTAGAAAAAATTAGGTATTTATAACTTACGAGTGGGTGATCGGATCTTAATGAATTTTGATATTTAGAAAGACATCGTGATTCAGAGCTCTTATTTTAAATACTGACCGGCATTAAGCCTCTTATTTTCCTTTTTAAATCAATCTATTGATTCATAGAATTTTGTTAGAGCTCATACCATATGATCTCTTGGCTCTTAGCTCTTCTCGCCTCGTCACAAGTGCCATATGAGCTCTTAGCTCTTGTTATATTAACAGTTACTAACTATAAATATTATATTTTTATTTTTTATTTGTAACTTGATTGCTATTCATTTTTATTATAGTTCTTTCTTGGATGGTGTCTAATCTTAGATGTCGCTATCGTTTACACCAGTCCTGATTTTTTCAAGAATCCATTTCAAGTGTGTGGCATCATAGGCACGATCTCTTTCATTGTGTAAGACTTTTCTTTTTGGTTTCGTGTTTGTATCCCTTGTCTGCAGAGATGGAATTTTTAATTTTTAATTTTAAATAATTTGGTTAAGAAATGTTTGTAGCAAGTAACTGCAACTCTCCTGTACATAAAATAAAAATCAAATTTGTTTAAATTTCGTCTTTCTTATGGACATATCTCGTTATGCCTTTGACAACTCTGCATCTAAAAGTTTAATTTCAATATTAAGAGACATTCTTCACAAAAATGAAAAACTAGGCTTTAAAGGATTTTATAAATATCATACATATTCTTTAGTATCTTTGAGTCAGATTTAGCTCAAGATTTCAGGTTCCAGCCCCTCTAGAACAATGTGAATCTGGCACACATGCCAGGAGTGGTATACATTTCCAGTCTGGGATAGTCATATTTCCTTGAACAAATGTTTTTTAGAAGATTTGTAAAATTTGAGTACCACCAATTTAGGCTTTGTACCATATCACTATTATTTATTACCCACTATACATATACTAAACTACAGAGTACAAAATTGGAGAAAAAAAATCATAGTCTTTGTAGTAGTATGACACTCTAGCCTTTATATTCTTACATGTATTTTCTTGTATATGTATATATGTATACTCTTGTATATTCTTGTGTGTGCATAATATGTATTAAATAAAAAAAAACAAGTTTTTAAATGAAAGTAAGGAGCGACATTAAAAATTAAAACGAACAGAAATTACTCCGTATATGAAAGGGGCTTTTCCTACTCAACGCCGCGCTCTTCACGCTAAAGTTTGACTCTTTCTCTTAACTCTACATTTTAAAACAATAAAACAACTTTAGCGTAAAGAGCGGGGCGTTGAGAAGGAAAAGCCCCTTTCATATAAGGAGTAATTTCTGTTCGTTTTAATTTTTAATGTCGCTCCTTTCTTTCATTTAAAAAACTTGTTGTTTTTTTATTTAATTTTCGAACGTTTTTGAATCACTGCATGTTTTGATTTTGGTTCTCCGCAGAAGAATAATTAAAACGAAATTTGTATATCTATTTTTTTTTTTCGCTAAATGGCTTTCTCATAATTTTGATCGAATGATTTTGAGAAAAAAAGAGCGGGGGAGGAAGCCTAGTTGCCATCCCATTTTCGGTTAATTAAAAAGGCAACTAGATCTTTTAATTTTTTACGAATCTTTTTATAAGTAAAAGATATACGTAACTTATAAATTAGCTTACGGAAAGAACTTTTGTATTCTTATGTTTTTATTACATATATGAGGGGGTGCGCCCCCTCGTCAGTACCTCGCTCTTTACACTAAAGCTTAAATTTTTTCCCAATTCATTAAAAATGACCCCTGAATCACAAAAGCCGCAGAATAAATAGTTGAAATTACTAAAAAGACTTTAGCGTAAAGAGCGAGGTAATAGGAGGAGGTGAGCCCCTCATATGGGTAATAATTTCTGTTCGTTTTAAGTTTTAATTCTGCTGCTTGCTTCCAGCTGAAAAAAAACCTTTTTATTTTTTTTAAGTAATGTTAGTAAATCCTGTGCTCCCTTCATGGAAATTTTCTTCCCCCATGACAAATTCCTCGATGGAAAGTTCCCCCAGCATACCCCCCTCTTCTCAACCCGTGCCTCCAACCAAAATATCCTCCTGAAAACCCCTGTACACTTCCCAACAACCATTACTATATGTAAGCACTGGTCAAAGTTTTGAACTTTTAACCCCTCCCACGGGGACTTTCGGCGAGTAAGTCGTCCCCAAAAACATACTTATAAGGTTTATTGACTACGCTGAGTAAAATGGCTATCTAAGAATTTTGATCCGTTGACTTTGGGAAAATAATTAGCGTGGGAGGGGGCCGAGGTGCCCCCCAATTTTTTTTGTCACTTAAAAAGGGCACTAGAACTTTTCATTTCCGTTAGAATGAGCCCTCTTGCAACATTCTAGGACAACTGGGTCGATATGATCACCCCTGGGAAAAAAAAAAACAACAACAAAAAAACAAACAAACGAATAAACACGCATCCGTGATCTGCTTTCTGGCAAAAAAATATAAAATTCCACATTTTTGTAGATAGGAGCTTGAAACTTCTACCGTCGGGTTCTCTGATACGCTGAATCTGACGGTGTGATTTTCGTTAAGATTTTATGATTTTTAGGGGGTGTTTCCCCCTATTTTCTAAAATGACACAAATTTTCTCAGGCTCGTAACTTTTGATGGGTAAGACTAAACTTGATGAAACTTATATATTTAAAATCAGCATTAAAATGCAATTCTTTTGATGTAGCTATTGGTACCAAAATTTTATTTTTTAGAGTTTTGGTTACTATTGAGCTGGGTCGCTCCATACTACAGTTTGTTACCACAAACTGTTTGATATGTGTATGTATTATCTTCATCTTCTTGAATAGTAGCCCTATTCTTATATGTCGTGCTCTTGACTTTGACTTAATTATTCACTTTGATTTCTGTTTGTTTAATTTTCATTTATTCTTTAACAATTATCTCATCTACATAAATTTTATAAAGTAAATCAACAATATGCTTTTATGGAACTTCTTTAGAACTCAAGAAATATTATCCAAAGGAGTGTTTTATACTAACCTTGATAGCGAGTTCTGGTAACTTTTTTTTGATAGCTTATGTTGTATTAATTGCTTTCCAATATAACAGTCGGTCAGAAATAGAAACAGGTGTGAATCCAAATCTTACACCTTGTTTCAAGACACAAAGGAGATTACAGTGCATGAAGGATTCATCACTTTAGCTCTTGTTGGTCATTGGAATATAGAAACCTTTCCAGTGAATTGGCCTAAACTGAGTATTTGATTCAGTCTGTTCCAGGCAGGACATACTGGATATAAATACCATGACCTTAGCAACATCAAACCAGGATTCTTTGAAACACCCTGCGTTTTCATATTCGTATTCATTTATTTAAATAACTATCATAACCTTCAAAAATGAACGCTAAATTATGCTACTTTTACCATCACGAAGAAAACAGAACGCAATAACAAAGAATGCCTACAAAATATGGTACAAAGGAGTAGATTGGTGCCTCTTGTTTTCAAATAGCTTCTTTTTTTCCAACTTTCATCATTAAATCAAGTCTTTGAGTGAATAATGTAGGCAAGTTCAAGAGTAGTTTCATAGTTGCTGAAGCAATGTCCAAGTGTTATTTTAGTTGCTCGTTTTTGGACATCTTCTAGTTTTGCCAACATGTAAGCAGTGTTTTGAGTTTGTGTACCCCCAAAGGGGACAGTTGATGTAGGTTGTATATGCCAGAAGGAGTATATAGAAAACTTAAAAAATATGACACAATGGAGTTTACAAATCTGTTTGTATGGCGCTTAACGCGTTGTAGTTTATTGTGAAGCCTAGTAGTTTTGCTGACAGTGTTTTCCAAACTTCATTATTAAATCCCGTCTTCTTGCTATACTTACTTAGTTCTTCAATCAACACTTACATTCCATATTAGACTTGAGTAGAATTAACTTGATTTGATTGACAACTATTCTTCTGCAAAATCTTTCATCGGCAAACTTATGTAATTATGTGTGATTTTTCCCATGAGCTTGAATGTACTTATAAACTATATTAGATATAATAATAATAATAATAATAATAATAATAATAATAATTTATTCCATAAAAAGCCTGTGGGCCATAGGAAATTTACATAACAAAAAACAAACAACAAATTAACTAAATTAAATTAATACTATTTAAAGAAAACGCTCCCGATGTGCCGCTGCAATCCTTACAAATCTTGCTATCCTTTTAATACTCAGGAAATTTGTCTCTTTCATTCTATCTACCATCCATATCTCATTCAATTTTTCTTTACCAAACATCTCTCGCCTCCACTCATTCAATTCGACAAATTCACACACAAAATGTATTAAACTTTCATCCTGAGATCCACACATAGGACAAGCAATAGATTCTACCTTCTCCCCTTTTCTCCCTTGATACTTTCTTTTCTCCCCAATCACAAATCCATTTCCCTCCAATCCAAATAAGCCTTCAAATCCTCTCTATTTAACCCAGCCTTCCAAAATACCTCCTCCCCCCCAACTACCCTTTATCTGTCTATACAATTTTAGCGACTCTGAACGATCCAGACTTTCCCACCATATCTATATTTCTTGGTTCTTCAACCTCTCTTGTACCTTCCTTATTACTATTTCCTCCATACCCATAATCCCCTTTCCTTCATTCCACCATTCTCCTAATCTACACTTATCTAAGATATCCTTAATCTCCGCCGGCCACCCTGTTTTACTATTCTGTCTCAACGCCTCTAAGTATGCTGCCTTTGCTACCGTAAATCTCTGCATACCCAGTATCCTAACCCAATATCTCACCATGGTCAGCAGCCTCATAGATCGCAGCGATACTAGCCCTAAATCCCACTGGATTACCAAATTACTAAACGAATCTTTTAGTCCTAATATCCTCTTATAATATCTCATCATAACCACCTCAAGTTTTGGACCTTCCCGATAGCCCCAGATCTCTGCTCCATAATGCATCGCCGGTACTATCTTACTTGTCCAAATCCTCTTATGTACTCTAATGTCTCTCATTATTTTTTGTTGCTCGTAGAGCAACAAAAAATGAAGTCTATTAAAATGGGACACCCCGATTTTTTTTTTTTTTATTACATTCACCTTGGAATAGAAAGTGATACAATAAGTGGTCAAGAAGAGTCAGCCCAAGTAGGAAAGAGACTAATTTTTATCAATAAAAATAAATTGATTTTCTCATGAGCTAACATAATGTCGTTGACTTCTTAAATTATCATTTTCCATTTTAAAATCAATGCTACCAGTTTAACTATTGACTGAAATCCTGTTCTAATTTATTGTGATTCTGTTTTTAATAGGATTAATTTTTTAATCATTTTAGGATCAATTCGGTCACTTTTACTCAACTCAGAGGTTTTAACTCACCCGGTGCATCCATCTGGTTTTTGGTCGGCCTCTTGTTGGGCGTTGGTGCTTTAATTGCGTCCTGCTGGATCTTCACGGCAGATTTTGTTATTCCAGGTAAACTTTGTGACATTTTGTGTTCTTAAAAACTTTTTAAGTGTTCTTAAAATCGACGTCCTAACAAAAAATGCTTGCTTACAATTTTTCCAACAATTATGTTTCCTGTCCAAACCACAACTGTTAACTAACACCGCTAGAGAATTTCTTTAAAAAATAGGATCATTGTTGGAGAATTTGAAGTGCAAAATTCAAGCACCAGATAATTAGGCAAAGCAAGATGACTTGTTTTTAAGCTTACAGCATTCATAGAGAATTCAGGACTGCTAATATTTTGTGGTTAAACTTTTCGACAAATTGAAGACAAAAATTTCTCCAATGATTCTATGGCTATTCTAACTTGACCAATGTCGAGTCTAGGTAGCCATCCTTTTTTTTTTTTTTTTTTTTTTTTTATGCCTTGATGTCCTCTTCGATCCACAAATAATCTCCAAAAGTTCCAACCCTTATTTCCGAAGTTACATGTTCTGAATTTCCCGCCTAAATATTACGTTTCTTTGAAATGTTATCTAGCAAATAGTTGGCAAGAATAGGCTTTAAATGGTGTTGTCAACTGACCATTGCTGGCTTATGACGACGACAATGATGGCTTGCTTTTGTCAAGTGGAAACTTCCAAGTGACATCACTATATGAAATCTGCCTAAAACACCTGATTGTAAGCAAATATGCAGGAACGTCGTTCTAAAAAAAAAGGAAAAAAACTCTTATGGACACCCATCTAAAACATAGCCGTAAAAAAAATGTACATGGTTATCAGTGTGTATAGTACCAACTGTAAATATTACCCAGAACATGTAGCATGGAAGTGACTAAACATCCAAATCCATCCTCATTGACAGCTGGTGGAAACGTTACTAAGAGGAAGGCCAAAGAATACACTGTCGGACATGCCAGAGGGATCATCATAAAATTTAAATATGTGTATACAGCCCCTCAGGGAATACGTCATAGCAGCGGTGAATTTGAGGGACAAATAATGCCCCTTGCGTCCTGCTGGACGCAAAGTAGTCTCTAAGGTCTCAGCTGAGGTAATAAGCTGGAAGCCTTGACTTGTTTTATGCACAATTTGGCCGACTGGGTAAGTTACTTTTTCAGATGTGATCCAGAACAGGAGCGAACCTAATATTGACCAATATGAAGTCTGTTTGTTCATTGAGTGACGTGGCATCTGTCTACCAAATCAAAAATCGGCAATTGTCAGAACCTCACTTTGTGCCAGTGGTTGGCTAATTTTAACCAAGTGATATAACCAAGAAGGGATCCAGGTTTTTGTTTCTGGGGGGAGTACACAAAAAAAATGCTTCAAAAGTTTACGTTACGTTTCTACGAGTCGGACCGACATTTTTTTTGGGAGAGAGGTAAGGGTCAAAACCTCTATACCCCCCCCCCCCCCTCTCACTCTGAATACGGTCTTGGATGTAACCCCTTTCCAATTCAGTTTATTTCAGATGTTATAAAAAAAAGCCGTCATTTCCCGAAAGAAAGTGAGAGTATATAACTCACATGAGTCTGAAGCTTGGACTGAGTATTCCAAGCACGTGTGCGGGATTTATTTCTTGTGTTGGGGAGGGGGCAAATTCAAAAATACATAAAAAAAGGGTAATTTATATACGATATGTGGGAAAACGATAATAATTTGATGATTTTTGATCGTCCAATTCCAAGAAAAAAGGTGACAATAAAAGAACAAATGTGGTTTCTGAGGGAAGTATTTACATCCAATTAAGGGTTTAAGGCTCACTAGGTCTTGCTGACATACTTTGAAATGTCCCCAAACATTGGTTTAGCCTTTAAAATTGACCAGTTTGTCACCGATTACCACCTTAGTGACTTATATTTGTGCCTGACAGGGTCCTCTACCTCTAAAAGATTGAGCCCCTCTTATCACTGAACTGTGTCTTAAAGCCGGTGCTGTTACTCTGTATATACAAAATGTTCTTATGATGAAGAAGAAACAAATGTCACACTAAATATTGTTATTTCGGAAATTAGATTCAATAGATTAGATACTATTTTCCATGGGCGCCCATAAGCTGAATTTTGGGGGGGGGGGCTTACCTGGTCTAATTGACCCTTCCAATGCTAAATAATAGAAATATTAAAACAAATAAAATATAAGGCAACATCATTCAGCCAGGGGGGGAGGCATTTCCCCCATATGGACGCCCGTGCTGTTTTTTTGTTCTTTGATTTTGTTGTTGTTAAGAGACTCTTCCTATTTTTTGCTGTTTACAGGTGTCTGTAAAAAGGCTAAGAAACAATATTCTGACAAGAGGCTGTTCTCTTTGCCTCTGCGACTTGGATATTAAATGCGAAATTTTTTTATTTGAAAGGGATATTAAACTTAAAAGGAGCTGTCCCCCACTCGACTCTCTGCAACCCTTAATAATATACACATGATTCGGTCTTAATTTGAAGGATAAAATCATAAAACACATGTGAGGTACTTAATTTAGTTTATGATTTGAATATCAAGTCTGATTCCAGATAAGCCATTTAATACTTAAAAATCAATTGACTATGCACAATTTTAGTTCAATGCTAATTCTGCTCTTTTTTGGCAAAGTTTTTTTTTACAAAAAACTGAAAATTTACGTTTTCCATTTAGTGGGATCTACTTAGGAATCACTTGATTAGGTATGATCACTTTAAGATAACACTAAATTAGAGCAGGAATATATACTAGCTATGAAAAATAGCACTTCCCCATCAGAAAATGATGGCTTAAGCCTTTTTTTTTCTTTTTTTATTAGTATTGACAACATTTACCTATTCAGCACAGCTAGGATATTTTTCAACGCTTGATGACTACCACGAATAGCTAGACCAAAAAACTAAAATATGGTCGGTGTAAAGCGATCTAAATTCGATTCAATTTCGTTACTTTTCAGGCAAAAATACTTTTTTCAAGACCCCCTCCCACTCTGTGTATTGATTACACAGTGACCCCCCCCCCCCCTAGAAAAACTTCTCAAGTTTCGCTTTTTTGTCAGCTTTGATAAATATCTATTGATTTGGTTTGATTATTGCATGATTTAGTGTAATCTATTGTGATTGGTGTTGACGTTAAAATATTGAAACTCCCCTAAAAGTTTCACCTTAATACCCTCAGCGTCATTAGTTACATTAACGGTAGTGGTAGTATTAATTATTTTTATTTAAGTTGTGGTAGTATTAATTATTTTTTAACTTTGATTAGGGGGGGGACCGGAAATCTTTGAAAACGCTTAAAGCGGAGATATCAGGATGAAACTTGGTGGAAAGAATAAGCACGAGTCCAAGATAGATGACTGACATAACCGAACCAGATTTGCTCTTTTTGGTGCAGTTTGGGGGGGGGGAGTAATTCGGAAAAATTAGAAAAAATAAGCTATTTGTAACACGACCGGGTGATCAGATCTTAATGAAATGTGATATCTAGAAGGATCTTGTCCTTTAGAACCCTCATTTTAAATCTCGACCAGATCTGGTGACATTGAAAGGAGTTGGAGGGGGAAACCGGAATTCTTGGAAAACGTGAAAATCGAGGCATCTTACGATTCTTACGAGGTATCTTACGAAAATTAGATCTTAATGAATATCTAACGATCCGGGTGATCGGATCTTAATGAAACTTGATATATAGAAGAATCTTATGTCTCAGATGCTCTATTTTCAATTCGAATCGGATTCAGGGACATAGAGGGTTGAAGGGGGAAAACCGAAATCTCGGAAAACCCTTAGAGTGGAGAGATCGGAATGAAACTTGATGGGTAAATAAGCACAAGTTTTAGATACGAGATTGACATAATTGGTATGGATTCGTTCTATTTGAGGGAGCAGGTGGTTGTTAATTTGGAAAAATCAGAAAAAATTGAGGTATTTTTAACTTAAGAACGGGTGACCGGATCTTAATGAAATTTGATATTTAGAAGGAACTCATGTCTCAGAGCTCTTATTTCAAATACCAACCAGATCTTTTGACATTGGGGAAGTTGGAGGGGGGAAACCGGAAATCTTGGAAAACACTTATAAATGTCTTAGATACGTGATTGACGTAACTGGACTGGATCCGCTCTCTTTGGTGGAGTTAGGTGGTGGGGTTCAGTGCTTTGGTGAATTTGGTGCTTCTGGACGTGCTAGGACGATGAAAATTGACAGGCGTGTCAGGGAGCTACACAAATTGACTTGATAAAGTCGTTTTCCCCGATTCAACCATCTGGGGGGGAGCTGAAGAGAGAGGAAAAATTAGAAAAAATGAGGTATTTTTAACTTACGTGTGGGTGATTGGATCTTAATGAATTTTAATATTTAGAAGGACCTCGTGACTCAGAGCTCTTATTTTAAATCCTGAACGGCATTAAGCCTCTGATTTTCCTTTTAAAACAATCTATTGATTGTTAGAATTTTGCTAGAGCTCATACCATATGAGCTCTTGGCTCTCGGCTCTTTTGACCTCGTCACAAGTGCCATATGAGCTCTTAGCTCTTGTTGTTTAATTGAAACTCCCTAAAAATATCCCCTAAAAGTTTCACCTTAATACCCTTAGCGTTATTAGTTACATTAAAGGTAGTGGTAGTATTAATAGTAATCGTATATTGCCTTCTGGCTAGTTCAAATTTTGCCAAAACTTACCTATAAGAATCTAACTTAATAATGTAAACGGTTTTTAATATATATCACTTTGTCACATTTTAAAAAATCTATCTATTCATAGTTTGAATTGTTTTAGTTCAATGTCCGCCTAAATCACCTAAATATTCCTTGAACGCTTTATCTGTTCTTTTTGGGCTTCATTTATTTATTAATGGTAATCTGTGGTAGTTTTACGCTTGGAAGATTAGTTGACTTTATTTCTGCTCATTTTTCGTTTAATGGAACTCTGTTTTTCTCGGAAGATTTTTTTATCAAAGTTTTCAGAACCTCGGTTTTTATTAATATAGTCTTTTCAAAGGAAAAAATAATATTTTATATTGTTTCGGTTGTTTCTATAAGAATTTACAGTTTGGTTACTATTTGTAATTTGGAGAAGCTTTTTTTTAAAATGTTTAGAAAACGAATGGGCTTAGGAGGAGCACTGCCTGCCCCCAATCCCCAAGACTTAACATATAGAGATGCATAAAAAAAGTTTTTTGCACTTTATTGACTTTAATAAATAAGAAAAAATTTAAGGCTTTAAGGAATATATGTCTGTGTATGTATCTTAAACTAACACTCCAAGTTCATTGGTAGTTTTTAGTAAAGTGAAATTTATGTTCTCTTTTTGAGAAGGCATGGTTGTTTCAATCCTTCTCATGTTAATTTTTGCTCGTTTTGAGCTTGACTCGGCTATTTATTGTAATTTCTGTTCTTTTTGGGCTTCATTTTGTTTATTAGTGGTAATCTGTGGTAGTTTTACGCTTGGAAGATTAGTTGACTTTATTTCTGCTCATTTTTCGTTTAATGGAACTCTGTTTTTCTCGGAAGATTTTTGTATCAAAGTTTTCAGAACCTCGGCTTTTATTAATATAGTCTTTTTAAAGGAAAAAATAATATTTTATATCGTTTCGGTTGTTTCTATAAGAATTTACAGTTTGGTTACTATTTGTAATTTGGAGAAGCTTTTTTTAAAATGTTTAGAAAACGAATGGGCTTAGGAGGAGCACTGCCTGCCCCCAATCCCTTTTGACCCTTCCAAAGGTTACTAAAACTTTTAATCTCCTATCAAATTTCTTTGTTCTTAAAAGTTCCAATGATATTATCAGCTATTGTATAGCGGTGCTGCCTAATATAATACTTCTGAGCCCTTTTGAAAACCTGCATACGTAAAGGTTTTTTGTTGAATTGAAACTCCCCAAGATTTTCCCTGAAAGTTTCACCTTAATACCCTTAGCGTCATTAGTTACATTAACGGTAGTGGCAGTCTTAATAGTAATCCTATATTGCCATCTGGCTAGTTCAAATTTTGCCAAAACTTACCCATAAGGGTCTAACTTAATAATGTAAACTGTTTTTGATATATTACTTTGTCACATTTAAAAAAATCTATCTATTCATAGTTTGAATTTTTTTTAGTTCAATGTCCGCCTAAATCACCTAAATATTCCTGAACGCTTCACCTTAATACCCTTAGCTTGCGTAGTAGACATAATTGTAATAGAAGTAAAAGCATTAGCATCAGTATGCGCATAGCACCTTCAGTGTCTTTAACATCCCCTTCAACACACGCTAGAAGTTTCAAATTAATACCGTCAATTGGTCCTAAGGCATTGACGATATGTCTTTTTGACAACATGTATGGGTATAACTGGTACCGATTTAGTTAAACGGAGTTTCAATATTCCCAAATTTTTGCCTTAATACCCATAGTTTTAGCAGCAGTTAGAAGTACCAGCAGTGATAGTAGTTGTATTAGTAGTAGTACCAGCAGAATTAATAGCAATAGCCTTAAATCTGGTGGCAGTAAAAGCAGTAATGATAGTACCCGCAGCAGTAGTATGAGTAGAAGCAATGGGAAAAAGATGCAAATATTGTCTTTTGGTCATATCAACATCCTCCGCAACAAGCCCTGTAAATTTCAAATTCACACACCAAACTGTTCCTTAGATATTGCTGATATGTCCTTTTGACAACCATCATTAGGAGGGTGTATTGTGACTGAGTTCACATTCCCACCTCAAAATTCCCCAAAATTTTAACATTTCCCTTTGATAACATGTATATTTAAATACTTTTTGAAATTTCCGTCTTAATACTTTTAGTCTAACAAGTAGTTGTTATAGAAGTATTGGTTGAAGAAGTAGTAGCAGTAGTAGTAGTAGTAGCAGCAGTAAATGTAGCAGTAGCAGTTTTAATAGTACCGTACACATATAGCCTTTTGATTAATTGATCTCTTCCTTTAAGTATTCACTGAGAGTTCCAACTGAATATCACAATCCATTCTTGAGATAAGCTCTTTTGACAAAGTATATGCACATAGTGTTTTTTATGTAGGCCAAATTTCTCGTCAATATTGTAAAATTAGCAGTGTTGTTGTAGCAGTAGTAGTAAGCAAATATTGCCTTTTGGTCAATTGTTCATCTCCTTTATCCTTTCTCGAAAGTTCTAAATAAATATTCTCAGTCATTCCTGATTACGCCCTTTTGACAACCTGTATGCACATAACGTGTTTTGATTTAGTACAATAATCGCCCCTGTTTTAATCTTTTGGGACTGTTTCGTAATTCCAGATGACACTAAGATAGCAGTCCAAACGGTTATGGGGGCTTGATTGTATGTCTTTAATATCTCTGCCGTAATCCCATCGACTCCAGATGGACGCCCATTTTTCAGCTTTTGACACCTGTTTTCTTTGGTACTTTGGATTTGGGACAGGGTATGTGTGTCACAACTTGAGTCAATTAGTGAGGAACGTAAGATCGACTATAAACCAGGACCAACTAAATGATTTAGCGTCAATAAGCATAAAACGCAAAGAACTAGAAGCAATCAATTGGGACCAGATAATTAATAATTTTGCAGAGGCTTAGGTAACAAAAGTCAGATTTAATCAAATGGAGAACGTTGTTAAAATCTGGACTGAAAGATTTGGGAGATAGGGGAGAGGGGGGTGCTAATCAATATTTTACCCCGGGAGAAAGAGAGGCCTGAACCGCCATTGTGCTGAGGGCACATGCGTTTGATTATTCTCGTTCTTTTTCTCACGCCCATAGACCTGTTGTTTTTCAAGATTTCTTTGTTTTTGAGTCAATCTTTAATTCATACAGTTTCAAATATTCCATATCACTTCTATTTGTTTTCTTTATTTTTTGTTTGAAGTCGCTGAACATACACATATTAGTATAGAGTCTTAAGTTCATGGAGAAATGGCACATCAATTCATTCGTTATCATGGTTCTGACAAAAGCTTAGGATTTTCAAGATGGCACAATAGCTCGATGTCGGTTTCAAATAATTTCCAACTGATCTCAGTTTCATTAATATGGCTCATAATTTGAAAATTTTGATCATCAAGCTCCCTTGCAGTCGCCCTAATGTTTTCCTTTATTTATTTCATATCTTTCTAAGCAAAGAGCGCTATGGGCAGAGTATATTTTTTCTTCTGACCACACCTCGTATCAAAGTAGTTGTCCTAGAAACTTTGAATAGGCTCATTCGATTGAAAATTAAATGTGCTAGTGCCCTTTTCAATAGTCAAAAGTGATTGTTGGGCAAAAAGTTTCCCTCCTCTCACGCCCATCATTTTCCAAAACACATCCAATCAAAACTTTGATATATCTATTTTGTTCAGCATAGTTAGAAAGTCCAATGATTATATCTCTGAGCGCAACCCCCCCCTCGCAACCGTCAGGGTAAGGAATGTAAGTAATAATAATTGCCCTTTATTAACATGCAAAGTTCATATGGAAAGGGGTGTTTGTTTAAACTTTGGAGGGGGCTCATTGGATTGGGAATCAGAAGCTCCACTGCACTTCGAGTCAAAATTACTCTAGGGGCAACTAACTCCCCACCCACGGCCTCTTTTCCCTAATGACACCCGATGGGAATTTTTAGATTTTAAGTTTGTTCTGAGTAGTCTAATGGATCGTGTTGCTAGACCTTTGAAGTGGAAACAACCTTTCAGAACCTGGATGTAAGAGATGTAAGTTATGCCCCGGGCAATATAAGGTGTCTATGGAAGGAGTGGTTGTATCAGACTTAGATGAGGCTTATTTAATTTGAAAACTGAAAGTCCTATTTTTCTTTTAAGAGTGAACAGTGGTGGAGGGCAAGTAGTCCCAGGGGCGGGTCTAGAAAAAATCTTGGGGGGCACTGGACCAAGGGCGCCAATGTGACTTTAGGTTGGCACCAAATTGACAAGTTTATTATAAAAAAGGTTACAGAAAGAGAAGCAAATAAGTGTGCCAGAAGTGTCTTGGGTGGAGGGCTGCCCCCTCCAAACCCATGGACCTGTTTCTGGTCTAAATTGCTTTTAACTCTTTCATTCATCTAGTTTCAACCAAATTAGCTATATAGTTAAAGTAAATAAATAGATAGATTTATCACTCGAAAGCCCTATATGGCCGTCTGCTGTTTAATTAGTTACAAAACTAAAATTAAGGATTTTTTGAGGTTGGACGGGGTTTATTATTATTCAAAACATACCTTTCGATTCCCGGGTATTTTCAAATATTTTACCAAAATATCCTTTGATCCCCTTGCACATTCAGCCATCAGTCTTCGTCTCATATCCATTCGTGTCCAGATTTTTTATTTTATCCATTTTGAACTATTAGCTACAAAGCTACTTTTCAATCTGTCATTGTGAATAGACAAATAGCTATATTTTCTTGTGTTACCGAACATTTAACACGCAAAAAAATTTCATTTTCAACATGTGTTTCCATGTTCGTAAAATAGTGGAAAATTCCATGTTCGTAGAAAAATCTTTGAAGCAGTAGAAGATTTTTATGCCAATTTTGCAGATATATACTGAACCGGCTGAACATAAATAATTTTTGTTCATTTTAAGTTTCAACTTTGCTCTTCACATTAATTAAATAAAAAAAAACATAAAAAACGCTAAAGTTTGACTGTTTCTCTTAACTCTATTTTTAAAACAGTAAGAAACTTTAGCGTAAAGAGCGGGGCGTTGAGGAGGAAAAGCCCCTTTCATATACGGAGTAATTTCTGTTCGTTTTAAGTTTTAATGTTGCTCCTTACTTTCATTTAAAAAAACTTGTTTTTTTTTATTTAATTTCTGGACGTTTTTGAATTAATTCATGTTTTGATCTTGGCTCTCCGCACATAAATAATTAAAACGAAATTTGCATATCTATTAATTGCAATTAATCGGAAGATTTTGAGAAAAAAGAAGCGAGGGAGGAGGCCTAGTTGCCCTCCAAGTTTTTGATTACTTAAAAAAACAACTAGAACTCTTTAATTTTTTAGAAACGTTTTCATTGGTAAAAAATATATGTAACTTACGTAACGAACTTCTATATTTGTATGTTTTTATTGCGTATATGAGGGGGTTCAACCCTTGTCGACACCTCGCTCTTTATACTAAAGCTTAGATTTTGTCCCAACTCCTTAGGAATGACCTCTGAATCACAAAGGCCGTAGAATAAATAGTTGAAACTACTAAAAATACTTAAGCGTAAAGAGTGAGGTATAACGAAGAGGTAAACCCCTCATATGTAATAATTTTTGTTCGTTTTGCTTTAATGCTGCTCCTTACTTTCAGTAGGAAAAACTTTTCATATTTAATTTTTCATTGTTTTTTCAAGTAATGCTAGAAAATCATGCGCCCCTTTCATTGAAATACTCTTCCCCCATGAGAAGTTTCTTCATGGAAATATCCTCCCACGTAACCCCCCCCCCCCTCAACTCTCCCCACTAAACCAAAAAAATTCCCCCGGAAAACGTCTGTACACCTCCCAGTAACCATTACTATATGTAAACACAGGTCAAAGCTTGTAACTTGCAGCCCCTCCCACGGGGACTGCGGGGGAGTAAGTCATCCCCAAAGACATAGTTAATAGGTTTTTCGACTATGGTGAATAAAATGGCTATCCCAGAATTTTGATCCGGTGACTTTGGGGAAAAAATGAGCGTGGGAGGGGGCCTAAGTGCCCTCTATTTTTTCTCACTTAAAAAGGGCACTAGAACTTTTAATTTCCGTTAGAATGAGCCCTCCTGCAACATTCTAGGACCACTCAGTCGATACGATCACCCTGGGAAAAAAAACAAATAAACACGCATCCGTTATCTGTCTTCTGGCAAAAAATGCGAAATTTCACATTTTTGTAGATAGGAGCTTGAAATTTCTACAATAAGGTTCTCTGATACGCTGAATCTGATGGTGTGATTTTCGTTAAGATTGTATGACTTTTAGGGGGTGTTTCCCCCTATTTTCTAAAATGAGGCAAATTTTCTCAGGCTCGTAACTTTTAATGGGTATAACTGATGTTGATGAAACTTATATATTTAAAATTAGCATTAAAATGCAATTCTTTTCATGTAACTATTGGTTTCAAAATTCCATTTTTTAGAGTTTCGGTTACTATTTAGCCGGGTCGCTCCTTACTACAGTTCGTCACCACGAACTGTTTGATAAGAAAGCTTTGCTTTTTGTTGTTAATTGAATAAATCAGCAACGAATAATTGATCAAATTGACAAGTTTACTTAAAAAAAGAGTAAAAAAAGAAAAAAGAACGAAATGCAAATGAGGGCACCATAAAATCTTGTGGAGGCCTAAGGACCCCCTGGCCCCCAACTGGATCCGCCTCTGACTAGTCCCCCCTTTCCCCGATTCCCTGTTTTCTTCGAATGCATCTGATACAAAGTGTCTGATTTTGTGAGGTAAATCGTGAGTCATTTTGTTCAAAATGTCCAAAGAACATACAACAATGCCTCCAGGGGGAAACAACCCACCAGAGCTCTACGGCAAGGGTAGTAAGGTATGGCACTTGGGGCACTTTACGGGTTTTACAGAGTGAATGGTCGTAAAAAATTTGGATGAGGCTTATTTGATTGGAATTTGGAAGGTATAGTTCCCTTTTCAAGGAATCAAAAGCGATTTTATGGCAACACGTCCCCTCTCCACCGCTTACGTCCATCATTTTTCAAAACAACATCGATCAAAATTTGAGACATCTATTTTCGTAAACATTTTTGAAAGGTCCCGTAATTATGCCTTTGGGGATGACAACCCCCCACCCACACCACAGCCCTCGGGTCAAGTGTTGTATGTTAGGTAATCCGTCCATTTATTACGTATGATATATTTTACTGATAAAAGCTATCATGTTTGACCTTTACATTTCGAAAAGACAAAAGGGAATTCAAGTGAGCCTTTCAGAGACTGGTGAGGGAATTTTTGAACTAAATCAAAACACGTTATGTGCATACGGATTGTCAAAAGGGAATAACTCAGGAATATCTGGGAATATTAATTTAGAACTTTCGGGAGAGGATAAGGGAGATGATCAATTGACTAAAACGGCATTGTTTACACACTACTCCTACTGCTACTACCCTACTATTGACTTTACAGTATTGACAGCGAATTTGGCCTAATTAAAAAAAAATACACTATGTGCTCGGACTTTCTCAAAAGAGCTAGCTTATCTCAAGAATGGATTGGGGTATTAGGTTGGAACCTTCAGGGAATACTGAAATTAAAAGATCAATTAACCAAAAGGCAATATGTGTACGTTACTATTAATACTGCTAGCACTATCAGTGCTACATTTACTACTATTACTACTATTGCTACTATTACTCAAGTAATACGTCTATAACAACTACTTTTAAGGCTAAAAGCATTAAGATGAACAATTCAAGAAGGATGTAAATATACATGTTATCAAAAGGAGGAGTAAATTGTTTAGGGAATTTTGAGGTGGGAAGGTGAACTCAATCACAATACAACTTCCGTATGCTGGTTGTCATAAGGTACCACTAACTGCTACTAAAAATAAGGGTATTAAGGCCAAACATTTGGGACTATTGAAACTTTATTGAACTTAATTGGTACTTGCTATGACAGACAGGTTGTCAATAGGTTGTTTCATCAATGCTTTGGATTATATTTTTAACTTTTAGGTGACATCTTGGGGGGAGTTTCAATTAAACAAAAAACCTTTACATATGCAGATTTGTGGTTTTACTTTTGACATTACTTGCTTTCTTAAGAAAATATATGAATACAAGCCAAACAGTGCCCAATAAAATTTGGAGGAATTCCTCAAAAAAAGTTAATCCCACAGAGCTAGTCTAAATTTAACCCTCCTCCTCCTCCATGAGAAGCATAAGCATAATATCAGCTTAAAGGTAAGCTCTCACAAAAGACTGCAATTTACTAAAAGCGAAAATACGAGTTGTTTTTTTTAATTAATTTTGAATACCAAGAACCAAATTATTAATCTTGAATTTCTTTATGATCGATTATCTGATCGTTACAAATTCCAAAAAGTGATCTGTTCAAGGACAATAAAATCGAAAAGTTCAAAGTTGGTTTTAAGCTGGCAATTGTTGAAGCTATTCATGCATTAAAATCCCCTACACTGCCTTCCTCTTTTAGTTGATACTTCTGCTCTAGATAGCCATTTTCGAAATTCTTCAAGTTGCGAAAAAACTACTGTCAAACCCTTTGAACCAGAAAACCTCACCAAACGAATTCCAAAAGACACTCTGTGCATACAAATTGTCAAAAGGGCGCATCAGCAATATCTCAGGAGCAGCTACAGGTATTAAGTTAAAACTGTCACAGAAAGTTTAGGGTGTATTAGGCCGAGTCAAAAGATACTTTGAGCATCAAGGTTGTCCATTGGACGTGTTTGCAATATTTTGGAAACGGCTTAAAGTATTAAGTTCAACTGCTAAGGGTATTGAGTCAAAAGTTTCAAGGAATCCTAAGGGTAATACTGAACTAAATTAAAAGGCAATGTGTACATACAGGTTATGAAAATGGTGCCTCTGCAATATCTCAAGAACCACTAAGGGTATTGCGTTCAAGCTGTCTTTCGAAATACCTGCCTTTTGCTTTCCTTCTACAGTATTTACTCGAGCCCCTCTGTGGCTAGCCAGGTCTAGGGGCTTCGATCAGGAAAAAGGAAGTGGCGTCCATTTCTTAAAATACCTGTTTTCGGTACTTTCATTAAAAAAAAACCCCAAAACTTTGAGGTTCCCGTTTTGGATATTAGCCAAAAAAAATTTGCTCACCCTATTTTTTGCAAATTGGTACCTTAGACCCGGGCTAACAATTGTACTACCATGAAAGTTAAAAGGTTTCATGACTTTTAAAGACAATAATTTCACTCCTTTAAAGTTGTTTTGTTTTCCGAAGGGGTCTTTGTATCGAATCAATAATCCGAGAAAATCGAGAGTGGGCTCATTTGAAAGGACGGTAAAAGTTATAGTGGCCTTTTTGGCCACTATAACTATAGTTTGTGCTAAATTTGAATTCTTGACAGCACACACAATGTTCCTTAAAATCATGTCTGCAATTTGGCATGTAACGAAAGACCTTAAATGCCATGAAGATCATGTAAAATACAGTTTTAAAATTCTTTCATCATTAGATTAACAACAAAGAGGAAATTTTGCAATACTAACCTCGTATTAAAAAGCCTTCTAACATAATACATAGAAGGACAATTTTCAATAAAAGTATACTAATTTAGTATTTTATGACTGACTAAAGAGGGAAAAAATCACACCATTAGATTCAACATATCAGAGTATTCTATTGTAGACTTTTCAAGCTTATGTTTAAAAATGTGGAATTTTGTTATTTTTTCTGCCAGAAAAAAACATGGATGCAGGTTTATTTTTTTATTTTATTTTTTTAGGTGTGATTGTATTGAACCAAACAAACACTCCTAAAATTCGGGAGAAGGTGTTCCTTATCAAGAGCGGTTTGAGCATTAAAAGTTCATGTTTAATAGCTGATAGCCTCATAGGAATTAATGTATTGCCGGTAAGGTACCATTCATTTTCATTTACTAATATGCATTTTACCTTATATTATCGTGGCCGATAATCGTAGCCGTTAAAATCGTAGCTGAAAAAACTCCGGCTTTAAAAAAATCCTTTATCAAAGGATTCCAGTCAATTATGGGGATTTTCCTAATTATCTTTATTTAATCAATTATATGCTACAACCCTGTTTAATTTGGTAAAAACCTGATGGTAATCTTATAATAGTGATCGCGAAATTTGCCACTGTCAATGAATTGTTACTACAATTCGTTACACTAGGTGTTATAATTGATTACACAAGTCAACTTGTCGATAAAACCTACACTAAAGTACCTTGTGACAGCATAGTGAATACGATTGTGCCGCTCTACCCAAAGTGCTCATGTTCGATCCCTACTGGCGCAACGAATACTATTAATAAAATACTCGTGCCATTTTTATTTTTGCAGCGAATTTTCGTAAACTTCGAAAGAGCAATTTAAAGCAATAATCATAAAATATTATTAGGAAAGTAGTCGTATAAGAATTGAGTGATTTCTTCTTTGAGACTTTTTAAAAATGCTGCCAAACATTTTGTCTTTCCCATAAAATAAGGTATAGCCGAAAATTTCATAAGTAACCGAAACTGAAAGAAAGAGTGTTGACAGCAATGGACATTTTAATTAATCAAATTTTGATGCTTATTTAAAATATATAAAGTTGATCAAGTTTAATAAGAAAAATAATAATTTATTTAAACCCTGTATAACAAAAATTCTGAAAATGGGAGAGAAAAAAATAGAATGTGATCCATTAAAAGTTGCACGCCTGAGGGAATTTCCCTGATTTTCAAAAATGGAAGTAACCAGTAAAAAGCAATGGATCTTAATGAAAGTCACATCATCAGGCTCAGCGTATTCAAGAACCCTGTTGTGGAAGTTTCAAGCTCCAATCTGCAAAAAAAAGGGGAATTTCATATTTTTGGAAAAACTAAAGATCACGGAAGCGCGTTCATTTATTTTTGTTATTCTTTAATGTTGCTTGGTTTCCGAAAAGGTCTTTGTATCGAACCAATAGTCTTAGAACATCGGGAAAGGGCTCATTTAAAAGAAAATTAAAATTTATAGTGACCAAATAGATTGGAGGGCACCAAGCCCTCTTTTTTCCGCCTGATTAAAATTTTGAGATATACATTTTGTTCAGCATAGTGCCCAAAAATTACGCCTTTGAGATAATATAACTCTTTAGTCACTCTTCAGTCGAGGAATTCCAAATGAGCAGCATTTTAATAAAAACATGAGGAGCATAAGAGTATTCTATACTTACTGCCAAAAAAACATGGTCATTTAAGAGCAGTACAGAGGCACGCATGCATACAGAGGAGGAGGCAACATAAAAGAAAAAATTGCGTGGGATAAAATAATTAGATTTTGCGTTTGTGACATACTTTCAAATTTGTTGGGAAGGAGGGGGGTCCTCAAAAGTTCCCTCGAAGAAGATTTTGTTACTCCTCTGTGTGTACAAATATGTTGCATGGCCAATATATTGTTTCATACGGCATATTTTTTCTCCTAAACTTCATTTTTTGGCCAATTCTAAAGAATTCCTATGTTATCCGTAATACCAAATGTACTTATTGTATATTTTCAGTTTCTTTTCGGCAAGTAATAGAAAATAAAAGATTAACACTGTTTTTACCAAATTTGAATTCTTGACAGAATACACGAGCTTCATTAAAATCATGTCTGCAATCTATATATATAAAAATAAGTTGTCTGTCTGTCTATCTGTCTGTCTGTCTGTCGAGTGAAGTCATTATATGACGTCTGAATTATTTCATCATATACCAATTCAAAAACGAATGTATTCAAGCCGATGTAGCTGAGTTGGTAAAGCGTTATGTTCCAGGTTCCAGGTCCGAGAGGTTCCAGGTTCGAACCTTGGCTTTAGCATTAATACAAAAGAAGAAAAAAAAACTAAAGGTAAAAACTACAAAAAAAACTAAAAAGAAAATACTAAAAAAAATAAAAAAAGGTAAAAAACTAAAAAAGAAAAAAAAAAAAAAACTAAAAAACTACAAAAAAAAACTAAAAAAAGGTAAAAACTACAAAAAAACTAAAAAGAAAAAAAACTAAAAACTAATAAAAAAAACTAAAAAAACTAAAAACTGAAAAAGAAAAAAAAAAGGAAAAAAACTGAAAAATAAAGGAAAAAAAGAAAACTAAAAACCTGGACACAGGGAATATAAATAACGACCGGGACACTCAAAGAGAAATTACAGACTGGGACACTGGGACACAAATAACGACCGGGAGATATAAATGACGACCGGGACATTCAAAGATAAATTACAGACCGGGAAACCGGGACACAAATGACGACCAGGACACAGGGAATATAAATCTATTCCAGGTTCCAGGTCCGAGAGGTTCCAGGTTCGAACCTTGGCTTTAGCATTAATACAAAAGAAGAAAAAAAATAAAAAAGGTAAAAACTACAAAAAAAACTAAAAGTAAAATACTAAAAAAACTAAAAAAGCTAAAAAACTAAAAAAAATTAAAAAAAAGCTAAAAAACTAAAAAAAACTAAAAAAAGGTAAAACTACAAAAAAAAACTAAAAAGAAAAAAAAACTAAAAACTAATAAAAAAAAAAAAAAAAACTAAAAACTGAAAAAGAAAAAAAAACTAAAAAAAGGAAAAAAACTGAAAAATAAAGGAGAAAAAGAAAACTAAAAACCGGGACACAGGGAATATAAATGACGACCGGGACACTCAAAGAGAAATTACAGACTGGGACACTGGGACACAAATAACAACCGGGAGATATAAATGACGACCGGGACACAGGGAATATAAATCTATTCCAGGTTCCAGGTCCGAGAGGTTCCAGGTTCGAACCTTGGCTTTAATACAACAGAAGAAAAAAAAACTAAAAAAAGTAAAAACTGCAAAAAAAATAAAAAGAAAACACTGAAAACACTAAAAAAGCTAAAAAAACTGAAAAAAAAAATAAAAAAGGTGAAAAACTAAAAACTATAAAAGAAAAAAAAAAAAAAAAAAAATAAAAAAAGGTAAAAACTACAAAAAAAACTAAAAAGAAAAAAAAACACTAAAAACTAATAAAAAAACTAAAAAAACTAAAAACTGAAAAAGAAAAAAAAACTAAAAAAAGGAAAGGTAAAGGAGAAAAAGAAAACTAAAAACCGGGACACAGGGAATATAAATGACGACCGAGACACTAAAAGAGAAATTACAGACTGGGACACTGGGACACAAATAACGAGCGGGAGATATAAATGACGACCGGGACACTCAAAGATAAATTACAGACCGGGACACAAATGACGACCGGGACACCGGGACACAAATGACGACCGGGACACAGGGAATATAAATGACGACCGGGACGCTCAAAGAGAAATTACAGACTGGGACACTGGGACACAAATGACGACCGGGATACTGGGAATATAAATGACGACCGGGACACAGGGACACAACTACAAGGGGGATGCCAGGGGCACAGGGGGATATACAAATGACGACGGGGACACAGGGAATGTTCGATTAGCAATCACCATCAACAAAGCTCAAGGGCAATCATTAGAATAATCAGGTATAGATCTGAATACGGATTGTTTTTCCCATGGACAATTTTATGTTGCATGTTCAAGAGTCGGTAAACCTGACAATCTATTTATATGCAGAGACAATGGGACATCGAAGAATGTTGTATATTCGCAAGTTTTACGTAGTTAAAAACATATATATATATATATATATATATATATATATATATATATATATATATATATATATATATATATATATATATATATATATATATATATATATATATATATATATATATATATATATATATATATATATATATATATATATATATATATATATATATATATATATATATATATATATATATATATATATATATATCTTTCTATATTCACAGGTGGGACACAGGGACACAACTACAATGGTGCGTAACTAATATGGTGCGTTACGACTTACGCGCGGGGGGGGGCGTGAAGCGCCCCCACCAACTAGGTGTTGGGGTGGCGCGAAGCGCCACCCCAACAGCTAGTTTATAATATAATGAAGGACCTTAAAAGCCATAAAGATCATGTAAAGTAGAGTTTTAAAATAAAAGTGCTGCTTCTAACGAAAGGTGTACTCCATAATAAAAAGTTCTAAAAACAAGGAAGAAGAATAAAAAATTCTTAAATAAACAGATCATCATTCCCGCAACTAAACAAATTAGATTAATTATCTTTATTATTGTACTGAAGAAAAATTCGAAGCGTCGCCAAACGATTGACTTCATTGAGATTTTTTTTTTTTTGTCGACAAATGTGTCAGTCCTCATTCTCGCAACTCACCCTTTCTCTTTGTATTTCCCATTGGACCGATTGCTGTTGTAACCGTTTTTCTAGATTCTGATCTCACATTTTAATGTAAGTTTATTTATATATACATATTTTCTCTCTCGTTCCCGTATTGTGCTGAAGACGGCCCTTGGACATAGGGCCGAAATATTCATAGAATTGATTTCCACTGTCTTGAAAAGATTTTCCCTATTGTTTCTACTCTGTATTTGTTTGTTAAGATATAAATTACATTTAAATACCCGGAAAGAAGCGCAATTTGCTCATACACTATGATTTAAAACCTTAGTTCATATTATTAAGAATAAAAAACAAAAAAAGATATATTATTTCTTCAGAAAGAATATGTTTGGAAAATTTTTTGCTAGAAAATCTAAGTTGTTAGATTAAAAAGGAATTTATTTAGCTATGATTTTCGCCTGTCAAAGGAAGGACTTTATAAAAAATTGGAAGGTTTGAGAAATGAATCTTCGGTGAAAAAGAGTATTTATTCGCCAAGATTCACTCCTGGACCTGCTATTGTTAACATCATGGAGTAGTGTTTTGGAGGGATTATTAAATATACACCAAGCTAAAACAGAATCAAAGGAGTTATTAGAACAATTAAAAATTAATGCTTTGTTTATGTCTTCTTTATGCTGGTGTAGCCATTTCTTAGATTCTGATGGGTTCTCCCAAAGTAGTAATTGCCACAGTCTAATGGTATTTGATAAACCCGTCTTTGGCGAATAACTGGGTTTTATCTTTACCGGAGTTCAAGAAATTTGTCATTCTAAAATTATTAGTGAAAACTGCAGACAAATTATTTTTTGTGCAAACATTTTTTTAATTTTGTCGTGATTTTTGTTATGTACGAAAGATAGATAATATTTAAGGGCTAATCAGGAGCCTCACAATGTGAAATATCTCGAATTTTACGGGAATGTCTTTTTAGTTCATGGTTAATTATATTACTGACAAAAGGAATGGGGTATCCATTATCAAAAAGAATGTCTCTGATAAAATTTATTTCTGCATTTATATACGAATCAGAGCAAATTTTCAGGGCACGATCAATGAGAGAAGTTACAACTGCTCTTTTAACTTGTTGGAGGGATGATTTGAATTAAAATGAAGATATATATTGTTTTGCGTTGGTTTTCCATATATAGTAAAATCCAGTTTATCAGTATTACAAACAATTAACACATCTAAAAACGGTAGTTTATTTTCAATTTCAATTTCTAGGGTAAACTGCAAATTTCTATCATAAGTATTAAGATGATCCAAGAAACCCCGGAGTTCAATTTCCCCATAATTCCAAAGTGAAATTACGTCATCAATGTAGCAACCCCAATAGACGTGTTTTAAAAAATGAAAATTTAATGCCCAATTTTCAAGGTTCTCGACATAAGTATTTGCCATTGGCCTGGATAAAGGTGCTCCCATGGGTAACCCATTTATTTGCTGACAAAAGGAATCATGAAACTGAAAATACATTGAAAACTTATTACAAATTTTAACCAGAGTTATTGAAACTTCACAGTCAATTTCTGACGCTGAAAACTCGATTAAGTGATAATTCTCTTCTATTTTGTTTTTTAATAATTGCTCAGAAATAGCCACACCTATATTCGTATACATGAAAACAATGTCAAAACTACTGACAATTGTGTTTTCTGAAATAGCAGTGTTACCAAGTTTTTTAACTAAATATGCCGCATTACTAATATAAGAATTTTGGGAATACAGTATAAGTTTGAAAGCTCTGCAAAAGTATTTTGTAAAATATTGAAAGCGGCGGCTTTAGTAAATACTACGATAGGTCTTAGGGGAATTCCTTTTTTGTGCATTTTTGGTAACCGTAGAATTTTGGACAAAAACTACCACAATGGTGGTAGTAGTGCAATTACACATTTATTGTGTAATTGCAGGGTGATATTACCATTTTGTTTTAGCTGCTTTAATTCATTTATGATATGATTAGAAAACTGATCAGTAGGATCATGAGTTATTGTTGTATATGTAGTTGTGTCATTTAAATGTGAAAGGATTTTGTTTTCACAGTCTGTCGTATCCATGAAAACAAGCGAATTGCTTTTGTCTGTTTTGGTTATTAGGAAATTGTTTCGATAGAAAAGAGAATTTTGGACCTTTTTTCAGGATTCTGATTTCCTAGGGTTCCAACGTTCTAGAAGAGATCTATTGACTAAAATGCACTGTTTATTCAGAACCAAGGGAGTAATTTTAAGACACTACAAACTTTAACGTAAAGACCGGTGGATGAGGAGGCAGAATCTAGGGAGTATTTTTAAGACACTACAAACTTTAACGTAAAGAGTGGTGGATGAGGAGGCAGACCAACATATACGGTATAATTTCTAAGTTGGTCTTAGGTATTGAAGTCCCTCTTTACCTAATTTTTGAACAATTAGTGTTTTTAATGAAAGATTTTACGGGTCCTTTTTTTTCAACTGATCAGTAATTTCATCCACTTAATAAAAAATACAGGAAAAAAGAATGGCGATATGATCAATTAATATCTTCATTTAAAAATATAAAAAATCGAATTTTACAACGAGCTAAAGTTACCACAAACAAGACCAGGGTGCCTCCCCCTCCTTAAGACCTAACTTGATATTTGTACCTACAGGAAAACCTATAGGAATATCCTAACGCATGAAACCAAGAAAGGAAAGGATATAATAATGAAAAATAAAAATCAAATAGGTGAGAAAACAAGAATTTTGTCACCTAGTAGCAAAACATCAAGAAGAAAATCTAGCAAACATTTCGACAAGGACCTCCGCCAAGTCGTCCGCCACTGTCACCTAGTAGCTAAACATCAAGACGAAAATCTAGCAAACATTTCGACCAGGACCTCCGCCAAGTCGTCCACTACTGTCACCTAGTAGCTAAACATCAAGACGAAAATCTAGCAAACGTTTCGACAAGGACCTCCGCCAAGTCGTCCGCCACTGTCACCTAGTAGCTAAACATCAAGACGAAAATCTAGCAAACATTTCGACAAGGATCTCCGCCAAGTCGTCCGCCACTGTCACCTAGTAGCTAAACATCAAGACGAAAATCTAGCAAACATTTCGACAAGGACCTCCGCCAAGTCGTCCGCCACTGTCACCTAGTAGCTAAACATCAAGACGAAAATCTAGCAAACGTTTCGACAAGGACCTCCGCCAAGTCGTCCGCTACTGTCACCTAGTAGCTAAACATCAAGACGAAAATCTAGCAAACGTTTCGACAAGGACTTCCGCCACTGTCACCTAGTAGCAAAACATCAAGACGAAAATCTAGCAAACATTTCGACAAGGACCTCCGCCAAGTCGTCCGCCACTGTCACCTAGTAGCTAAACATCAAGACGAAAATCTAGCAAACATTTCGACAAGGACCTCCGCCAAGTTGTCCACCACTGTCACCTAGTAGCTAAACATCAAGACGAAAATCTAGCTAACGTTTCGACAAGGACCTCCGCCAAGTCGTCCTCAGTGCTAAAAAAATATATATAAAAAAAACAACAACAAAACAACAAAAACTAACCTTTCGAAGTGAATTGTGCAAGAGGAGAAAAGATACTTTTCTCCTTTCTTGGCTTCATACGTCATGTATAGCCAGTATGGTCTTAGACCGTATTTATAGGAATATCTTACATTTATCGAAACAAAAAGCTGTAAAAATTGTATTTGCAAAATGAATTTCTAAAGCATAAATGTGACATAAAAAAAACCTGGAAAACAGAAAAAACAATAAACAGTAAATAGAGGTTATCATTAAACTACAAACTGAAAGGGGAAATTTGCTACATCACCCAAATGATATAGCAAACTATTTATGTAAATACTTTTATAGTGAGGGTGTAAAACTATGAGGATGCTCCAAAATAAAATAAACAGGCTCCCAAAATACTTCAACCTGAAGCGGGAAAAACTATCAGTGGAGTGCATTCAAATTCAAGTGGTGCAGATGGGATTTCCGAGAAGATTACCAAATCGGTTCAGTCAGTTATAACACCTATCCTTGTACTTATGGCGGGAGTCAGGCGCTTCCACCTTACCCAGCATCCAGGATTCTTGTGACCTCTTTGGACGAGGTTTCACGATCTGCTGCCAATTGCTCCTTGAACGGGAGCCACTGGGCCAACCACCTATGTCCAAATTTCTTAAGGCCGCCAATGGGAACCAGGTCAGACTTGATCAGGATCCACCAGTTCTTCTTTTGCCCTCCTTGATGCCTCTTCCACCTATTCTTTGTTATGTCATTCTATGTCTATTCTGTTCTATGTCATTTGATTAATAAATCAATGGAAAGGGGGATTTCCCCGGAAGCATTGAAAGTCGCTAAGATAATACCATTGCACAAAAGAGGCAAGAGAGATTACCCTTCAAATAAAAGACCCCATTTCTATTTTCTCTTTTTTCTAAAGTACATGACAAGGTAATTGGAACTAGGCTAAATGAGTACGTTGAAAAAAATAAAAATCTTGTAAACATTCAATTTGATTATAAGGCTATCAAGCGAAATGGCTACAATCAAACTTGTGGAATGGGTAAATGAGGCGTGCGAATTGAATTTGATTTCAGCTGCCTTATTCCTACGTTTAAAGAAAGCCTTTGATATAATAAGCCAAAAAAGATTGTTACTAACCTGGATAAAATCAGTGTGGCTGGAAAGAGCTTCTTATGGTTTAAATCTTACTTGAGTGGCCGGATGCAAGTCGTGGTGAACGGCTCTTCAACTTCTGTGACTAACGTAATAACATGCTGAGTACCCTAAGGGTCTATACTAGGTCTTTTTTTTATTTTATTTATTTATCGAATTAAGCAGTATTTGTCTGAGGCTGGTATAATCTTTTTGCAGATGATAACTTTTTCACTTGTTGCTGCGGCATCAGTTAATCTACTTTTTGGTAAAATGAGAAAGGCATTGGTCGAGCTTAATGAATGGGCAGATTTTAATCTTTTGACATAAAATTATACCAAAACTAGTTACACTTTATTTTCTTGGACATCTAGTGTTGAAATTAACTCGGAACTAATAGCAGTAAATGGTAACCAAATGAAAACAGCAAGGGTAGCAAAGTATTTGGGTTTTATGTTTGATGAAAAACACACTCTGATATTATAGCTTGAAAATTGTTAAGATCTCTCGGTGTGCTTCGCCGAGTTAAAAACTTAGATAGGGATTTGTGGTAGTTTTACGCTTGGAAGATTATTTGACTTTATTTCTGCTCATTTTCGGCTTAATGGAGCTCTTTACTTTTCCTTGAAGAACTTGTTTTGTGAAAAAAGTTTTCTAAATGAATTTTTAAAAAGACAATTATGGTCATTACAATTTTCTTCTAAAATCCACTCCTTTCAAGTGAAAAGAAAAATACACCAGTCTAACGAAACTTACAATTCAAGCATCAATTTGATTTTCATTAAACCAGATATGGCACTCTTTAGCTTTTGGGAGGTATGAAGTTTTCAATTTGATTTTCGATTTTAGTTTCAGTTCTGTTAGTTTCAGTTTTCATGCTCTCATTCCTTGTAATTTCTGTTTACTATAAGTATATTAATTTATATAAACCAATTGCCACTAGCTAAGTTTCAAAATAGCTCCTTACTTTTCGTGGAGCAATCTATTCTTTTTTTTCTTTACTTTTTTTTAAATCTTAAGCTAGTCTTAGAAAAAAAAATAAAGCAATCATTTGTCAACAAAAGTTTATTGACTAAAATGCAAATTTTGTACAATACATAAACACATGAATAACGTAGATATACAGTTCAAGGAACAATAAAAGAGACATAAAAACAAGCCAGCGGCAAGGAAATGAGACTGCTTTTATAATTTGACATTAAAAATAGCCTTACGATCTTTTTTTACTTCGTAAAGACTCGCACGTCTGCAAACGCATTCTCTACAATTTTCGTTATAACAGAAGAAAAAATTGTCCCCCAGCCCTACCTGCAAGTTGACGGAAGAGGCCCCTCCCCCGGTAAATTATGGGTTTCTACTTTATGAGTGCTTCGTCCCCACACACTTTCAAAGGGTATTTTGGTCATAATTCTTGTATCATATAATTCTTCTAATTATATATAACACTTTATATAATTCTTATATCAGAATTCTTACATCGGCATTTTGGTATAATTCTGAAGCCTGTAAACATAATCAAACATATCTCTTTATGTTTACAATAACGCCCTCTGCTGCGTTTTCAGTTTTCTTTTCTGCAAGAGAAGAAACGAAAAAACGTATAAACGAAGAAACGTAAAAGCGTCAAACATATAATTCGTTTTTTTTAATATATATTTATTAGTTGTTCATTTTTAGCAGATTTTTTTTTTTTTTGCTTTAAGCTTTATAATCCAACGCCCATTTATTTTAACAAGACAAATAAATAAAGAACTGAAATAATAAAATGTGATTTAAATCTTAATTTATTAGAAGATAAAATTGTTAAAACTTAAAGACGTTAAGAAACGATGCAAATTTTATACCATATGCTTTTAATGAGTAATTTGGTTCTGAAGGTTGTAAATGCCATCAAACATCGTTTTATATTTACAAAAATTAAGTTAAATTATAATATAATATATTATATTTTATAATATAAAATATATTTTTTAATATATGTTAAAAATATATATTAAGTTATACAAAAATACTCTCTGCAGCATCCAGAGTTTTTAATTCTACAAGAGCGATATAAAATCGTCAAAAGGCCTGATTCATTCCATTTTTTTTTCTTTTGAATATATTTAATGCTCTTTTTATCGCAGGATTTATTCTATTTTTGCTTTAGGCTTTTTATTTTAAAATCATTTATTTAAACAAGAAAAAATAAAGCAAGAATTAAAATCTGAAACTAGGATTCAGATCTTAACTTTTTGGAAGATAAAAAAGGTTAAAACGGCAACACGTTAAGGAACGCTAAAAAACACAAATTTTGTACTATATATAACACAGATAATAATAAACTATACTTCTAGGGAACTAGATAAATAAATCCAAGCAGGTCCTAAACAAATGATACCGTTTTGTAGGTTGAAAATATAACAGCTGACTGAGTTATCACTGTCAGTGATGACAGTGGTCAAATATGGCTCTGAAGTATGAGCGCTCTGAAAATTTACTAGATTTTTTTCCAGAGAAATTGCCTACGGATTGTTCTGGGTACCCGGCTGACTGACCATATTTCAAACAGTAGGTTGTACAAAAAATCAAGTTCAATCCCGCTTTCTAGGGCTATAATGAAAGAAAGGTTGAGATGGCTAGGCCGCGTTCTGCGGATGAAGGATGACAAATTGCCAAAGATTGTCCTTTTTGGCCAACCGTCTGGAGCTACACGGAAAGCAGGACTTCCTCGTCTGGGATGGGAGGATTTCATAAATAAAGATTTAAAGGAAATGGGAACTTCCTGGGAGGGTGCAAAGAGGAAGGGCTGGAATAGATTGGGTTGGAGGAGGAGGATAGTGCATAGCTGTGTTGGCCTCAGGCGGCTTGGTGCTGCGGTGAGTTGTCAGTAGTAGTAGTAGTGACTGAGTTATAATTAGCAAGACAAGTCAAACTGATATAAGTCAATGTTTCATTGTTAAAATAGCTCACAAAGATTTCTACCAAACGTGACATATCTATTTAGAAAGTTTTACTACTATTTTCAACTATTTTATACTGTTTAAAGCTATTTTCTTCTATTTTACTTTAAAATATTCTTTCATAAATTTTTTTTGTCATTTTTATTTTCATGTGTACCTGATACTAACAAAGTTTCCGACTTGATTTAACAATCAAAAGCTACTTTCTTCAAATTTACTAACAGAATAATGTATCAGATATTCCTTTTTGGCCTTTATTTTCTTTAATTTTGATAAAAGTCATACATGCATATATCTTATCGCTGAGTTTTTGAGAACTGTTCACTTCGAACCCTACGATACCCAAAATGTCAAAACAGAAGGAATATCTCCTTGTCACGGCAATATAGCTGTCAACCATTTTAAATATTGTCAAACATTCAATTAACAGGCAATGTCAAACAAGCAATTAACAGGTTTAAATGAATTCACTTCTTATCTGGCAAGATGGCAATCCTCTCTTCATAGCAAGCAAAAATGTCATGGCAACGTTTCAGAAACATAGATGCCAACTTATGCCATTTTAGTCACTTTGTTAAGCAACTAATGCGTTAAAAAAAAAATTATGCCTCATCTGGCAACTAGCCAATTTTGCTGCCATGGTAAGCAAAGATGTCATGGCAATACAGTTGCCAACTTATGCCATTTTTGTTGCTTTGTTAAGCAATTAATGCGTTTAAAAAAAATTACGCCACATCTGGCAACTAGCCAATTTTGCTGCCATGGTAAGCAAAGATGTCATGGCAATACAGTTGCCAACTTATGCCATTTTTATTGCTTTGTTAAGCAATTAATGCGTTTTAAAAAAACCACGCCACATCTGGCAACTAGGAAATTTTGCTGCCATGACTAGCAAAGATGTCATGGCAATACAGTTGCCAGCTTATGCCATTTTCGTTGCTCTGTTTAACATTTAATAGATGTGGAAAAAGTAACTTCCGATCTATTAACTAGTCAATCTTCTAGAACTTTTTTTCTAAGCAACAGCTATGAAAAAGAAGAATTTATCACAAGATACTAAATGATTTACAAAATAATGTAATGCAACTGACTAAAAAAAATAATATAATAATATAATGTAAGCGACAACAACAAAATAATATTTAAAATAGCCAAAGACCGATTTATTTAAAATTAAAAATTTGTATAAGCCTGACAGGAACTAAAATTTTTTATTGATGCTATTCATGGACATCTGTGAATTTTCTTTGTAAACAAAGGGATCGCATTATTCCGTTTTTTTACCAGCTAATTTTTTTTATTCCAATAATAATCAATAGAATATTCAAGAATCAAATATTTAATTGTTTATTTGAATTCAAGGCAATTTTGAAAGCAGCTTCAATTTATTAACTGACCAGGAATTCTATATTTAAGAAACGTGAAATAAACCCTATTTTACACAATATACTAAGCAAACAATTCGGAATACATAATTTTAAGGAAATAAGACTTGGTTGCGAAATCTCAAGTTAAAATTATAAAATAAAAAAGACCATCTAGTCAAGCAGAATGGAACACAACTTTAGGGGACGTGTAAAGTTTAAGGTGATAAAAAACAAGAAATTATTCTGACAATCCATCACTTTTTGCATTAATAAAACCAAAATGCAGTTATATCTTAAGACATATTCAAGAATAACAAGAACCCTAAAAGAGATACCATGACTACATCAACAAAACGTTTATAGAACTAAAAAAAAACTATCAATATTCTACATTTTGAAAATTACCCAATAACATAATCAATTTCCTGATTAGTATAAATTCACGAAGATATATTGCTTCATACGTTTTTTCGATATAATGTAAATTATATAACTTGTATGACTCTCAACATTTTGTTTAAATCTAAATAAATCTAAACTAATCTTTCAAGAGTAAAAAAAAGTATCCTTTTGGAAACAACGGAAAGAAACGCCATCTAAATAGAATATTTCAACTAAAATTAACTAAAATACGCAAAATAGTTTGTCAAAATTTTCAATTTCCAATAATGTTATAAATCGCATTTTCATAATATATACCTTTCTACGTATTGTTGGCTTTCCATAATAAACACTTAAGAAATAGACTATAGTTTTTCTATCTAAGAAAAGTGTTTAAATTACTAAGCATTAAAGTTTAGATATCCTTCTGATGTTCAAATTAGTCTTCATCATAGTAGCGTTTTTTCAATGTTCGATATTTCCTCAGCATATAAAGGGCTTCAAGTTCTTTGACTACAAACTCCCCATGCTTGATTAGCTTTTCAATTTGTTCAGGGTCCTTGACGTCTTTATTCTTTAGAAAAATTCTCTTGATTTTGTGATGAAAATTATCAGCGCCAGTGGGATACTCTTTGCCAAGATGATAAAGCTATAAAAAGAGATAAAGCTATATATAAAGCTTTAAAACAAGAAATCCTATTAGTGACGTGAAAAAGCAGTTGATACAGTTAAAGTACAAAAGACATCAAAATAAAGGCATCTTAGGTTTGACACTGCAATAACTGTGATTTTTTTTTCTGATTATTTCAAAATTAAGATCCTAAGGCATTACTATATATTCGTCAGTGTTGTCATGTTCAACCAGACAAGTATATAAGCAAAAACAATCAGTTAAATTTGACAAAGGTTTTGTCCATAAAAATTAAATAATAAAAATATGCTGATTCCCAAAGATAGCTAAACCTTCAAAGGAAAGGCATGCCTTCTACAGCTGTTTGGTGCATGTTTTTAGCCTACTTTTTGTGATTTTTTTTTCATGCAAGATTTCTTTTTGTATTTGGGACCCACAACCACCAAAAGATTTGTTTTTATTAATAACTAAATTCCTGATCTTTCCTTATTTTTAAGGTATGTACATACCTTATTTATGTATGTTGTCCTATTGGTTCGTCGCCTTTTTGAAAACCAGCATGAACATAGTGTGTTTTGATTTTCCTCAATAGCCTGTCAACATTTCCTGTGATTTTCACCTTAATACTCTAGGCCTCTTTGGAGACCCATGATCAAATATGCCCCCTTTTCCCAATAAAAAACCTTATGTGTGAACAATAAGTTAGAAATAGGGCTTTTTAATTGGAAAGTTGAGCCACCATCCAATATAGCACTTGGCAATGCCACTGTTAGAGCTATTGACCATCTCGTTTATCTGTTGACCATCTTGGTTCATTGCTACGCCTCACCTGATCCCTTTTCCTAGACCATGTTGTATGACCTATATCTGCTTCTTATGCACTGATTGTTGCAGCAAGAGTTCGATTCAAATGTCTACTATTAGCTAGCCTTTTCAATGCTGCAGCCCTTCCACACATCTTGTATATTGCTCTGTTCTGGAAGCTGCTTACTAGAGCCAATTGTCTGAAAGTATGGTCCATTTCCTTTTGGTTTGCCAAGGATTTGGTTTATTTGCTTTGGCTTCCACCTTGGCAGCAGAATTCTCCATTGGTTGGAAAGTATGGACTTGCTGACCCTAATCTTGTAATCTCTAGATTAATTGATAAGCATAAGCAAATGCTTAGTTTGCAGCATGATTGGTTTTCCATTTTAGTTCAATAGTATTTAGGTGATTTCTGTTTATTGCATGTAATTATTGTGTAGAACTATTTTTTATTTATTTATGTATGAATATGCTGATGTTGTATGCATGAGTTAGCTATTGCTTTGTTTGATTTTGTTCTTATTTTGTCCTTGGTTTTGGTTTGCTTTTATTTTCTACTTATTCTTGTTTTGTCCTTGGTCTATTTATTATTTAGCATTCTTATTTGATTTTTATTGCTTTTGCTGATGTATGTCTTGTACTATTGTTTTATTTTCTTTCGTTTTTTTATATATGTTTTGCTCACTCCTTTTCAGTTTTTGTACATGGTTTTCAATTAATAAGTAAATAAATAATAGGCAGCTAGCATAACTTACAGCCCTTTCCCCAGGGCTGTGGAGGACCATGTCATCTCTGGAAGCATTGTCATTTGACCTTTAGACTGTTTTGAGCAAAATAATTATCTTATGAAGATCTTAGAGAGAAATCCAGCTAAAAAGGGCGTCAGAGGGGGGAGGTCTGGATACTTTCCAATCATTTTTAATGTAATATTTTGAGTAGCAGTTGCATAGTTATCAAGTCATGGTTGCATTCTGCTGCAGTTGCAAGCAGTCATAATCAGAATAATAGCAGTAGTGCCCTGAAAGTTCAAAGTTAGTACCCTTAGCTTTTTTAAGACATTACAAACATGC